>NC_090266.1:622533133-622836937 GCF_040414725.1 Anabrus simplex | reverse complement strand
TCTTTATCATAATGTCATCCTCATCACGTCGCGCAGGTCGCCTACGGACATCAAATCAAAAGACCTGTACCTGGCGAGCCGAACCCGTCCTGGGATTTCCCGGCACTAAAAGCCATACGCCATTTCATTTAATTTTTTTCATACGGCAACTGAAGTAACTTTACTGAATTAGTATCTCTTAACCTACATTTTCCTATTATACTCTGTGTCAAGTGCGTCACTGGCAAATAATCCCAGTGCGTCACAAAAGTGCGACACCTCGGCTCACAACAGCTAACGTATCAAGCGTGGCTTGGGGGCATAATCGTTAATCTGTTGCGTCGGTCGTCACGTCTACAGGTACGTCCCCTAGCAGACATAACAGAATATTGATTTGTATATATAAATTATGCCTTTGCTGGCGAGATGTAGTGTTTACAGTACACTATGTCTTCTGGTATGGGCTATATCAAATTTGTTACTTTCATTGACCTGTCTCAGTCTCATCCTTGGCTTTGAAAATATGAAAGTGACTGAGGTATGAGTGATGCTAGTAATACCATTCCTTATGCAGCCAGTCCCTGTTATGAATGGTGTGAAAATATCGCTCATAGGGTTGGTTGGTGCATGCATTTCAGTGGGCTTGGCAGACTGATATGTAATAGCAACGGCTGGCTCGGTGAGGAAAGCAACGGGAAACTACCTCACTCCTCATTTCCCTAGTACGCCTCTTCAGTGACGCCTAGGCTTTTTATGACAGCTGTTGGCGGAGCTGCAGAGGATCAAACCAGCCTTCGGGCTGACTACCCAACATACATACATACATACATATATAAGTTTATAACGAAGTAGTTCCATACGTTCGTAACAACAATCTTCAAGAATTAGCTACCATCTTAACCGTACACTAACATGCTACTTCTTATAACCGGAGATTCTCTTGCTATGGTGCTAGTAACTATGATACCAGCTGCCATAATGTACGTAGCGGAGGACTTTCAAACAACTACTGCTGCCATACGAGTAACTAGCTCTGCACCATGGTACCTTGAGGAAGAGCTTGGAACTACTTAAAAGAAAATTAGAAAATGGTGCGGGAAATACTCGACAATCTTATAAAAACTAATATTTTTCTGAGCATCCACAGATTATACACTTTAAAGTGAGAAGTCGTTTATTGAAATCAGTTCAGTCATTTTCTGCCAAACTTCCATTATCATAAAATGGCTTATCAATGAGACGTAAATCTATAATGCAGTAGGGGTAAGGTGGAATCACTGAATGATTACGTTATGTTGACAAAGTACGAAAATAGCCTAGTTTTTCGTTCATTTTTACTCATGGTGTTTTTCACAGAAATTAATGAGTGATAATCGTACGCAGTAGTTGGACAGAAGATGAATTAATGAAGGCAAATAGCTCATCTATTATAATCCTACAATACATAGATCTCATCGTATTTACATCTTAATATATCCTCTTTAATTACCTTTAGCTTCAAGGAAGCGAACCTCAAATAAATGTAACGCTCAGCACTAATAAGCTATGTAATGATGTTGTGATTACTTCATTTTAAATCGCCCATTTATTGTGCTGTTACACAGGACAAAATGTGTTTTATTCACCACATTAACGTAACATTCTATAACGAGATTTGAGGAAGAATGTAGCACTGTCATATTCATATGTTGGAGAATGTGGGTTTTTCTCCTAGTTGTTTAACATCTCGCTTACACATCGAAGGTTTTCGGCTACGTAAGGATGAGTAGGGGCTAGGATCTAGGATTGGGAAAATGGCGATCGTGGTTTTAATTAAAGAACTTGTCTGGACTGAATGTGGGAAACTGCGGAAAACTATGTTCAGGCCTGCTGACCGTGCGATTTGAACCCTCCACCTCCCGAATGCAAGCTCACAGATACGCTACCAACTCACTCGGTCTCTTGCATTAGTGACTAAGACCCAAATATTTAAACAACGTTATGATTCGTGTTAAAAAAGCAATAGCTCACAAGTCGCACACAAATTCTCATTGCATTATTTTTTTATTTATTTACTGATCGATCAGCATTTGTGCCATACAGATCAGAGTGTAAAGTATACTTAATAATCACACACACACATAATAAGCACACATATTAAAAAGGACAAAAACAGAAGTAATTCACACTGACAAGCACTCGAGAATAATTAGTCTGAGGTTGGCCATGTTTGCTCCTCTAACTCACTGAAGAAAGCAGAACGTGAGTTCACACAGGACAGAGTTACTAGTTCATAATTTGAATAATGTGTTGACAGGTTCAAGTTGAATCCTCTGTGTATGATGAGTTACTGAGAAGCGGACCTTGTGGTAATCGTCGTTTTAAGCGGGTTGGCCGGCGTGACTTGACGTCGATGTTGTAGTGCACAGCGCTTGCGACTGCATCAGTTCGTCTGAAGAATTTTCTGGCTATCGTTTTTTATAAATTGTTAGAGAGGTAGAATTACCGTTTCATTGTGGAGTTGCTTGTTGTACAGGTACCAGGAAGCGTTACTGAACATGCGCAGCACTCTATTTTCAAGAAAGTGTAGTTTGTTGAGTTAATTGTTGGAACCTTCTCCGCTAACCGGATCAGCATAGGTGATTATTGGTCGCAGAAGTGCTCTGTACAACGATAATGAGCATTCAATTCAGAGTGAGGTTTTCTTATTTAGAATAGGATATAATTTATGTAGACGAGCGTATGCCAATGTAGTTAGTACTTTAATATGAACATTCCAAGTCAAGCGTGTATCTAAGAGAACACCAAGATATTTGACTTGCGGTGTCATGAGGTAGCCACGTCTGTTATTGTAGAGCATAAAAGACGATGGAGCAGTGTATGGTCTGAGTGAAAATTATCTTCGCTTCCGTCTTTGTGGAATTCAAGGAGATTCGCCATTTCTAGAACCACTGAGAAAGCTGAATGAGAGAAGTTTGTAGGCTGGAGATGGCTTCGTGAAGATCAGAATGGGCGGTGAAACGAAGTGTATCGTCGGCGTACATTGCTGTGCATGAAGGTGTAAGATCAGGGATGTCACTCATAAAGATATTAAGCAGAAGTGGTGCTAGAATGGATCCTTGCGGTACTCCTGCAGTTATTTTCTTCGGTGCGGATGTTTTGCCTCCGATTCGTACAACAAACGTTCGATGTATTAAAAAGCTCTTGACTATGGTGATGAGTTAATGTGGGAGGGCAATTTGATGTAACTTTAACAGCAGGCCTTCATGCCACACAGTGTCGAATGCTTGTGCTATATCCAGGAAAACATCCGCTGTATATTCTTTTTTACGTTCATAGCCTCTGATTATGGATTCAGTGACACGTAGAAGCTGGTGGACAGTTGAGTGTTTAGGTCGAAATACAAACTGGAAAGTTGGCAGTATGTTATTCTTGAGGAGGTAAGCAGATATTCGATGGTAGGGAATCTTCTCGAAGAGTTTCCATAAGGTGGGAAGGAGACTGATTGCTCTTTAGCTTGAAGGGGGGCTAGTAGGTTTGCCATGTTTGTGGAAAACGAGCATTTCGGCGAATTTCCACTTGGAATAAAAATGATCCCAATACAGAGCAGCAATACAGAGATGCCAGGTAAGCGATAGCTTTCTTAGTGAGATGTTTAAGGACGATCTTTGGTATTAAATCATGGCCAGGTGACATTTTCTTTGGCAGGCGATTTATAAATCTTCGAATTTCTCGCGGTGAGGTGAAGTTATTCGGGTGTGTGCAGTAGGTTTATTGTTTTATGCTTGGAGAGAGTCTTCTATTGCTAAAGCAGAATTTTCAGGTCCTGTTGTCTTCGGCGAAAATCATTCCATGAATTAAATTTCAATACTTTTATTGTGTAGTGCCAACGCCGAGCGGCTCTGAAGGAAATACACCAATAAATGATGTGATCACTGCCTTTTAAATCGTTCACTCATTTATTGTACTGTCACACAACAAAATTTGCTTTCTTAACCTCGGTAAGATAGAATCATGTAATGATATTTGAGGATAGATGTAATATACCGATCGACTGCTGCTTTTTTTTCAGATGTCGGTCAGACACATTTAAGTTAGTTTAAATATGACAACTGCATGTCGTTTGCTTCCAGCAGGTTACACAACTGCAAGGAAAATTTCAGTCATCTCTGGAACATTAAAACATTTTCAGGTTCTAGTTAGGTACATTGTTGGCACCTTTTCAGACAAGCCCTGCTCAAGGAAAGAAGTAGTGGTCTAATTCCACCTGCCCTAGAAACTTTCAAGCTAAATAGAACGCCATTCTACGATATACGACCATCCACACAGGACTCCAAAGTCAGACTGGGCTCGCTACATCGCAAGTTCATGTAGCGTGTTGCTTCTGCATTTTCACGTGACTACATCCTCACCCGTAGGGGTGTATGCACTGAAACATTCTCCAAAGAAACAGGCCTCATTGATTGTGACGATCTACAGCTCTGTGACCATAAACCAAAAAGCAATTGGTTTCGTGTCGATACGCAGTTATTGTCTTTGACTCGATGCCTTTCTCGTTTGAAAGACGCCCACTCATTCCTCTCCGACGCAAGCCCGGAGTTATATGGCACCTGTGGTGAGCCGCAAGAGCGCACGTTCAGTACCATTTGGCTCGCTCTTGCTAGCTGACGTGTTGTTTGTTTGATTTGCTTCAGGTGTCATTTCTAAGCTGTCCTGACCTTCCTCGAGTATGTTCGACTGTTGCCCTGGCCAACACGTTCTCCAGATCTTTCGCCCACTGAGCATATCTGGTCAAGGGTTGCGCAGAGACTAGCCTGCCACTACTCGCCAGCCACTATGATTGATGAACTCTGGCACAGAGCTGAAGCCATATAGAATGACTGGCAATTACCTGCAGCTTCGCTCGCGTGGATTTCGTAATTTGAAGAAAAGTAATCGTTCTTCGGTACTGTACTAAGACATTATCTGAGTACAAAAACTCACCGACTGGGCGAGTTGGCCGTGCGGTTAAGGGCGCGCAGCTGTGAACTTGCATCCGGGAGATAGTGGGGTCGTGCTCCACTGTCGGCAGCCCTGAAAATGGTTTTCCGTGGTTTCCCATTTTCACACCAGGCAAATGCTGGGGCTGTACCTTAATCAAGGCTACGGCCGACTCCTTCCCATTCCTAGGCCTTTCCGATCCCATCGTCGCCATAATACCTACATGTATCAGTGCGACGTAAAGCAAATAGCATAAAAAAAGAAAAGAAAAGAAAAGAAAAGAAAAGAAAAGAAAAGACCTCACCGAGAAATTGAGTTTCATTTACCCCAGAAATTCTTTGTGAACCACGTTTATAAACAGTCTTCTCTTAAGTCGAATAAAAAAGATTCCAAATACCTGTTTCCATGTTTCTAACATCTTCAGTTTCTGAGATATAACTATGCATATAAAAATAATTCAACCCCTTTATGAGTCCTTCCCCACCCCCATCTAAGTGGATATTCCGAAAACAAAAATGTACATGTTTCTTTACTTTTAAAGGAGATTCCAAACACCCGTGTTCACGTCTGTAACATCCTCAGTTTTAGAAATATAAGTTTCCTCATAATCAGAATCCAACTCTTTCTTTACTTATTTTCACCCCCATCCCCCCGCCCCCACTGTCGCCATTAAGTCGATTTTCCGAAAACAAAAAATTACATGTTACCTTATTTTGAAAGAAGATTCCAAATACAAATTTTCATGTCTGTAACATCTTCAGTATTCGAGATACGAGTACCCTCATAAAAATAATTCAACAACTTTTCAACCAGCCCCCCCCCCGCCGGTAAGTTGATTCCTCCCCCCCAAAATGCGTGTTTTTTATTTTTAAAGGAGGCTCCAAATATTAATTTTCGCGTCTGTAGCCTTCAGTTTTTGAAATATAAACATCCCCTACAAAAAGAATTTAAAATTTACACTTCCTTTCACCCTCCCCCATAAGTAAATATTACGAAACAAAAAAATGCATGCTTCATTATTTATAAAGGAGCTTCCAAATACCAGTTATCACGACTGTACCATCTTCATTTTTGAGATATACGTATCCTCATAAAAATAACTTCTTTTTCACCCCTCCCCCCTCCCAAGTTGATTTGCCACAAAAAAATCGTTTTTCCTTATTTTTAAATGAGATTTCAAGCACCAGTTTTCACGTCTGTAACATGTTGAGTTTTGTTTAGATATACGTATCCTCATAAAAATAATTCAACTAATGTTTCAATTCTCTCACCCCCCCCCCCCCCACTTAAGTGCATTTTACGGAAACAAAACAATACGTGTTTATTTTTAAAGGAGATTTCAAATACCAATTTTCATGTCTGTAACATCTTTAGTTTTTGAATGTAAGTATCCTCATACAAAGAATTCAACTAATGTTTCAATTCTTTTACCCCATCCCCAAGAGGATTTTCCGAAAAAAATACGTATTTATTTATTTTTAAAAGTGACTCCAAATAGCAATTTTCACGTCTGTAACATCTTCACTTTTTGAGATATCAGTATCCTAAAAAAATCAACCCCCTTTTCAGTCATTTTTTTGAAAGACTATAATACTTCTTACGTATTTTTTCGAAAATAACACGTTTCTTTATTTTTAAAACCTTAAGAATACCAATTTTCACGTCTATAAAGTTTTAAGGTTTTGAGATGTACTGATGGTATGCTCATTTTATAAACTCATCCAATTTTGCACTTCCCCTTACATGAATTTTACGAAAACAAACCATTTATGTTTCTATTTTTACAGGAGATTCCAAATACCAATTTTCACGTCTGTAACATATTATGTTTTTAAAATATACTGTAGATATAGTCTTTGTTTTAAATTCACCCCCCATTAATTGTATTTTTCAAAAACAAAAAAATACGTGTTTCTTTATTTTAATCGTGATTCCAAGTGTCAATTTTCATGTCTGTAACATATTCAGTTTTTGAGATATAAGTATCCTCACAAAGATATTCAACCAGTTTATCACCTTTTATCAGCCCCCTTAAGGAGATTTCCGAGAAACAAAAAAATACGTGTTTCTTTATTTTTTAAGGAGATTTCAAGTACCAAATATCTAAAAATTCTTCCTTGGTGAGCACGTACACTCTAATATAAATTTATCCCCCAAATTTCATTTTTTATGTCCAGTAGTTTTGGCTCGGCGATGATGAATCAGTCAATCAAGATATGTTATTTTGATTGTGTAGATGTACCCGTATCTGACATCCAGGCTCAGTTCGACTCGATGCCCAGTCGGATTACAGCTGTTATTGCAGTCAGATGTGGCAGCTCTGGATACTAATTTGTACGTGCTCTGAACCTCAAAATTACCTGTAAATTTAATCATGTCTTCCGCCCATCATACTGTACGTGTACAATAAATATGATACTACTCTCTCCTTACCGTATCCGGGTAACAATTTAATGGTCAACAATGTATATAATCAGACGAACTGCTTGTCTTAAAGACACCTCGTCTAAGTTCAGAAAAATAAAAGCTTTAATTTGAGAAAATTCCGAGCCTATTAGATGTAGCCGCGATTTCTATCTTATAAAAGTCGCTGCTCTGTATCCTTCTTCATCCGCTTTTCCCACACCCTGACGGGATCGAGGGTCGGAGCTTTGTCGCACTTGTTGACTTGGCCCTGCTTTACGGTCAGATACCCATCGTGACGCCAAACACGTGAGGAGGGATGTATTCACTATTGCGTGTTTCTGTGCATAGTTGTGCATATGGAGAGGAATGTGTTGGGATAAACACAAACACCTAGTCCCGGAGTCAGACGAATTGACCAGACGAATTTAAAATACTCAACCCACCAAGTAGCCGGAGGCTGCTCTCTTGCTCTTGCTCTCTCTCTCTCTCTCTCTCTCTCTCTCTCAGAGCCCCAGGTTCGTTCCCAGCCACGTGACAATTTCAATGCTTCATCCTTTGTTGTTCCTTCTTCCTCCAATACTCGGCTCACTATGTCACTTTTTCCTCTCCTCGGACCATTTTGAGCCTGTTTTCTTTCCCTCCCGACCTTGGAGTCCTTCCGTTTTTAACACTTTCTTTCTAAAAAATCTCTGTGTTGCTGTTTCTTCTCTTATGTGGTTTCCTTCCAAATCGTTCTTGACTTCATGAACCCAGATTGCCGTTGACTTCTTGTTCCAAAGATATTTGAAGATCTGTTTGGTAAACCTGTTGTCATCCATTCTGTATACATATGCCAAAAATATCAATCACCTTTCCAGCATTATGTTATGTTATCTACCTAGGTATGTTCCGGTATATTTTATCATTATTTCTTGATTTCCAAGGTTCTGTAGTTCTTAGCGGACCGAGTGTTTTCCGTATATTTTTTTCCAGTAATTCTAATTTATTCAGCTTATTATTATTATTATTATTATTATTATTATTATTATTATTATTATTATTATTATTATTACTTGTTGAGCTACTACGGATCTTATTTTGGAACTCGAAGAAAGAGCCTAACTGTCGTCCCCTACATTGCCCTCTGCTTCTTTTATCCTTCACGGCTGAATCCATTATTATTTTAAAAGAACCTACTCTCCTCCATTGCCAACGGCCGTAGCCGTGTTGAAACACCGGATCCCGTGAGATCTCCGAAGTTAAGCAACACTGAGCGTGGCCAGGAGTTGGATGGGTTGCCACGCGCTGTTGGTGGGGGGGTAAGGGAATGGAGGAGCGGAAAGGAACTGGCCACCCTACCGCACGTAAACTCCGGCTCAGGAACACCTCTGCAGAGGTTCGGACCTGCCTTCGGGCAGAATAACCCTTACCTACCTACCTCCTCCATTCGCCCTACGTGCCTCATCACCAAAGCCAGTTCATACGCACTGGTTCCTTCAACGTGTATGTTCCTGATCATTTCGTTAGGAATGCCATCCTCTCATTGTTCCCTTGTCCACCTCCGTAGTATAACGGTTAGCGTTATTTTCTGCCTTCTTAGCAGTGCCAGTTTTGATGCCCGTTACTGCCAGAAATTTAAGAATGTCAGGAGGGCTGGTCTGTGGTTTAAATGGTACGTAAAGCTAAACTTCATGGGAGGTGTGGCTGAAAACAGCTTCACCATCTCGGGACGAGGACACGAATCTATATCCATATATTTCAAACACTAGACTGATTCTCGTTACCGCGAGTTTGAGAGAACAGCTGGACCGATTAACACCGTAAACATTCTGACGAAAGCTCTGTAGATTTGAAGAGTGTCTTTAAAAGCATAAACATTTCTTGTCGTATATTTTTACATTACTAACGATAAATGTAGCATTCCGGTTGGCCAAAGTGCTCGCCAGTACTTCAAGGCCAACTGCTGGCCCACTGCCGGTTATGTGCATGACGGAAATTCTAAAGGGCGCACACCCATGCGTCGTTTGGTGTGACGTCTCCTCGCTGTAGTCTACATAATTGAGAGGTCAGTCGTGGACTCGTGGTTTGTTGAGAATATTTCCAGTTCCAGTTTCCCGGTTGTAGTGTACAAGCGCTCGCCATTTCTTTCAGTCAGAGTAGAGTTTCTATTCCTCTACATCTTCCCATTTCACATGTTGGCCTTTCTATTTGTCTTTTCCCTCTTACTTCTCTGTCACCAATATTGCCCACCCAATTTACTGTCATAGAGACCCGAAGGATTGTACCTAATTAGGTGATGGAAATTGCTTATTTAGAGCAGCTTCATACTCTTTATATCAAAATGAAGAACGTCATCGTGAGCTGCGTTCGCACACTGTTGCAAAAATTGTTGCTGACTGGGGTAATTACAACAATTTTATTATTGGCGGTCAGTCTTACCGCCTTCCGCTCAATAAACAGCGTGAGTATGAAAGTCTGATGTTTCTGGACGGCGAATATGGTGGTTAGTAATAATTATTATCTATATATTAAAAAATACTAAAAACAGCTTCTTCCAGTCCCTTGTGCGTTACACTGGAGCAGAATTCCCCGCCGGTGAATCATCAGATCTCTAATTTTAGTCGACTTTGTGTAATCCTAAAATGAAATCAGTAAATGACCGCTCCAATGCAGGCGAAGGATTGCCCTAGCCTGCAATGCATTCTGTACTTAGCGGGTTTCTCAGAGTAAAAGGAGTAACATCTTTACGTACAGATATCAGCGAAGCTAAACAATAAAAAATGGCAGACGACTATAGGCAAACCTGTAATTTCAACCAAACATGGTACACATATGACCTACTATCTGGGAAAGAATACTGTGGGGGGTAAGACAGCCCTAGCACCAATATAGTTTAGGGTTGTAAAAGTGATCGAAAAAAAATATTAGTGCTGGATCCATACTTTTCGGGATTGCTGAATGAATTGTGACACTCTGGATGCCGTAGAAGTCCAAGATCAGCCTCCATCGGCATGGGAGTCACAAGAGTTGAAAAAGACAATGTCCTAAATGGCGGAGTTTAGTGTTGAATCCTCAGTTCTTGGGTTCGCTAGGCTAATTGGTGACAGTCCCAATGACAGCTGGAACTGTGTACTGTACATCCTACCTATAGCGCGACGAGTAAATACTCACAATTATCACTTACTTTTATTAATTTTTTGAAAGGACTGGCCATTTCCCAGACAATATTGGCTTCAACAAGGACGAACTTCCAAGTGAAAGAAAATAATCTCTAACTAAAACTTTTAATTCAACATAAAACAATAACTCAAGAACAATGAAATAATTCGTAGAATATCAATCAACGTCACAATAAAGAAATCTACAAAAATTCACTTGAAACAAAATCAACAGGAAATATCAATCCTAAAAATAAATATTTAACAGGCAACGCATGGGGTAATTTCATAGCAAGACACGTTATTTCACTTATTCATCCTATAGTTTACCTTTATTGTTCCCATATCTTCATACTGTAACCGTTCAACATTATACTAATAGGCATATTATGATGTCCAGCAAGCCAGATATGCCGTTTTTCGCGTCATTCTACGCCACATTTGGTAGTAATGAGCATTTCATGCCCGGTCCGGGATACGAGCGACGCTGCGCTAGCTCAAAAGGTTAAGCTCTAATTACACGTACCGAGGGAGAGAGCTCTCAATACAGCGAAACCTTGAAATTACGCTCTCTATCCAGCGAGCGAGAAAGACATAGCACGCCACGCTCAGGGACTGTCTAGGTGAGGAGGCGGAGTTAATGTTACAGGGTTCTAACTTGAGAACTGGACATTCTCAGCGATTTCTTTGTATATATATATATACATATATATGAATACCGACTCACAAATTCCGCGCGTCAAATAATAATAATATAATGTTGGTACAAGCCTTAGAAATTTCCAAGTAAGGACTCATTGGAATTCGCATAATTTACTATATCTAATGATGTCAGAAGATGTATTACTTAACGAACGTATTAGTAATGACACACATTAGACAGATGTACATAATGGGAACCAGATGTCGGGAACGCTCATCTTGACAGAAATATTGGAGTCCCCATCTCATACTACTTCGCGCCCAAATATCCAAGAGAAAGCTTGTGAGATTACTAGAGATTCAGCGATGCGATTTACATGAAAGTGGATCAGTAAAAAAAAGGAAGTTAAGACCTACAAAATGAATATTCACACGATCCTGAAGGATCATTATCAGCGGACCGATTTGTCACCTGTGGGCGGAGTCTACCCTCTCCATCGTCGGCGACCCGCATTCCCTATAAAAGGAGAACAGAACATCCCTTATTACTCATTAGCATTTATTCGTTACTCAGACTCAGTCAGTCATTGTGTCAAACGGTGTTACTCATTGCTAACTAATGCTATTCATTACTATTAACTGTGAACCAGTGTTGTTCGATACTGCGTTAGACGGAAGTCTACACATCGTTAGGACGATACACGTTCCTATTACAATTCTATTTTCCTGGTGTGAATAATAATTGTGGTATATGGATCTATGTGATTATAATCCCAACATATATTCAGGGAATGTAGACAGGAAATATCAGTGACGACTCATATGGACAGATTTCAAGGGAGGGTAATATTCCAGTAATCGTCATGACGTAACGAGTTATTGATAACAGAGTACAAATAATTATTGTACCCGAATCAAGGCATGTGCAGTGCAGGAAACAATAATCCTAACAAGTAAAAGCTGTTAGGCTCGCCAGGAAGTGCTCTATAAGTGAACAAGTGACGCTCACGTAGGAATAAATAAAGCCAGTAATTGTGTCGCTTTATAACCAAGGGGAATCGAGTAGTGCTCTCCAGGGACTACAACCGCTACTTGGGTAGTCCATTCGAGTCTGTGAGTGGGGTCTATGTTATTCGAAGACATACAGACAGTGCTTCAATAACCAATTAATCACATGTTCACATGTGTGTGTGTGAGTGCTCGTCGAACCAAGGATTCCATTCTACCAGAATGCGCCAGTGTGCCTGCATTATTCCAGTCCCAGGGACCACATCGAACTTCGAACAGTACGAGATTGCAGATCAAGACACCATGGATTCAACCCAGAAGAAGATGAACCTAGGATTATCTGTTAACGAGGCGTCAGTGATGGAGGCCTAAATCCGTACGGGTACCTCCTGATGACAGCATGGTTACACACTGCAAATGATAAGTACATTCCATGATAATTCCTAAGCATGAAAATCATTAGTGTCGCCGTAATCTGTAAAACTTAACTTTGTAAATATTTTTCAGCATGCATTTCGATATGTGTGATAACGTACAGGTAACGCAATATCCGTTTTTCAGTGGGTAAAGTTTTTTTATTAATTTTGATTTTCGGTTTGGTTTTCTGTGATTATGGGTTAATCACACATTTTATTCTGCGGATTTTTGCATGAATTAGTGTGTAAGGCCCCGTAGTGTATTGTGTTTGAGTGACGCATTCGTAAGGGTGGAACTGATAGTTCAGAGGACTTCATAATCCGTTCCAAGTCAATTAGCTGAGAGGGTCTTCTTAATTTTTCAAACATATATTATTTAAATGCGTCACGACTTTAATGCATGTATACAGCCATCTCCCTTTTAAATTTAATAATGCTGACAACTAAGAGATGATTTCGAAGTGGGAACACATGATCTAGGTAGTTGCGTGAGTGATCGTTATGCTAAGTAACTACCTGTCGATGTGTAAATAACGTGGATTTGAGGTACACGTGTGTGAAAAGAAAGAGGGAAGACAGATATGTGAAAATGTTAAGATGACAGATTGAAATATGAGAAAATAATAATAATAATGAATGTGATGAAGTGAACCAAGACTAAGTTTGGTCGAAGCATTGATAAAATGATATTTGAACGTAGCCATGAATGAGTATTTGCCTGGAGAAGTACGAGAAAACTGAACTGAGAAATACGTATTTATGTCTGGGAATAGGGAACATGCATGATCCGGGGTTTTAATTTAAAATATGCTAATCTGATTCAAAATTGCATGCAGAATTCAAAAATGTGATCAGAATGTACAAATAATAACTCCAAACATGATAAAAATCTACGAAAATGTCACGTCACGCAAGTACGCGATCTCATTGGCCTGACGTCATCGTACAGGTTGACTGAATTAGCAGACGAAATAACACGTAGTGTGCTGTGAGAAGCAGGATACACTTCGCGTATTTCTACTTTACGTTAGTGTCTAGTATGGTTAAATTCGAGGTCTATACATTGGATAATAATCTGAGTGGTATATTTTAGATTTAAAATGAATCCTGCGCAGACAGTGAGGCAGAAAACTTATAAATGGTGTAGAGTTCCGATGTGCAATAGCACATCGCATACCATCCCAAACAAATTGTTTATAAACGTTCCAAAGACGCTAAAACTAGGGAGAAATGGATTTTGGCGAGCTGGAGAAATGCTGGTGATATATCGGAAAAGTCTACAGTTTATTTTTTTGAAGATTTTAACGTAAGATGAATTTGTTTGAATTTTCAAATCACTTTTCCATGTCAGCTGTTCTAGTGGTAAAACTTTAAATTTTAATGTATGATGCTTTATTTAAATGCTTCAATTACATCTTGGAATATGAAAGTAATAAACAGTGCATTAAATAATGCTGATTATTAAAGTATTCTCCAAACCTCACCCCCCCTGTGGGTGGGGGCGGTAGAATAACACCCACGGTATCCCCTGCCTGTCGTAAGAGGCGACTAAAAGGGGCCCCAGGGGCTCTGAACTTTGGAGCGTGGGATGGCGACCACGGGGCCCTTAGCTGAGTCCTGGCATTGCTTCCACTTACTTGTGCCAGGCTCCTCACTTTCATCTATCCTATCCGACCTCTCTTGGTCAACTCTTGTTCTTTTCCGACCCCGACGCTATTAGGTTTGCGAGGGCTAGGGAGTCTTTCATTTTCACGCCCTTCGTGGCCCTTGTCTTCCATTGGCCGATATCTTCATTTTTCGAAGTGTCGGACCCCTTCCATTTTTCTCTCTGATTAGTGTTATATAGAGGATGGTTGCCTAGTTGTACTTCCTCTTAAAACAATAATCACCACCACAAACCTCACCTATGTTTTGGATGATCCATGTCAAGATAATAAATCAAAGGGGTTATGAACCATTTTGACAGCTCTATTTCTACCAATATATCTTGGCATGGGGCAGTTATGTATGTCTTTATTGAAGAGCTTAATTGGTAAAGAAATTTAGGCTATATCTAAATACCCTATAATGTAACAAAGAATAGGCGTGTACATCATGAAAGGAAACGACGTGAATTTAACAAATGTATAACTCTACACAAAACCAATGCTTGTCTGTTGGAGTCTTATAAGTTAACAATGCTCAATTATAATAATTATCATAATATTAATGAAATAAATAGCATAATTGCACACAGGTGAAAATAGTGATGTAGGTGTTTAAAATATAATCCAACTTAGCCTAAGTTTTAGGTTATACAAGCCAAGTCAATAAACCGAAGGGTAAAAATACCGCGCGAGTTGGCCGTGCGGTTAGGAGCGCGCAGCTATGAGCTCGCATCCGGGAGATAGTGGGTTTTGAACCCCACTGCCGGGCAGCCCTGAAGATGGTTTTCCGTGGTTTCCCATTTTCACACCAGGCAAATGCTGAGGCTGTACCTAAGGCCACGGCCGCTTTGTTCCCATTCCTAGGCCTTTCCTGTCCCATCGTCGCCATAAGACCTATATGTGACGGTGTGACGTAAAGCAAACAGAAAAAAAAAATTAAAGTCACAGCACCCAAAGACATTCCTGTATTGAGCGACTAAAATGTCACCAGGACACTTTTCTTTCCTGATATGCTCAGCTTGTTAAAAGCCAAATGTAATTAATGTTACTGGCTTCACGCCCCGCTAACTACTTCTACGATTTTCGGAGACGCCGATGTGCAGGAATTTAGTCCTGCATGAGTTATTTTACGTGCCAGTAAATCTACCGACACGAGGCTGACGTATTTGAGCTCCTTCAACTACCACTGGACTGAACCAGGATCGAATCTGCCAAGTTGGGGTCAGAAGGCCAGCACCTCAACAGTCTGAACCACTCAGCCCGACTTGTGAAAACTAGATGCATATTTACCTTTATCATGTTTAACTTTTTTCCTCCACAAAGATATTTAATTCTCTTTCATGGGCCCCGGAAGTGTGTAAGCCAGTTGTCCCAACCATAAATATATATTTTTTGGGGAATGATAGATTATAGCCCTATAGTACTATGATCTTTCTTTCTTTCCTTCTTTCTTTCTTTCTTAATCAGTTTATCCTTCAGGGTTGGTTTTCTCTCGGACTCAGCGAGGGATTTCACCTCTACCACTTCAAGGGCAGTGTCCTGGAACGTGAGACTTTGAGTATGGTGATGCAACTGGTGAGGAAGGCCATTACCTCGCCCAGGCGGCCTCACCTGTTATGCTCAACAGGGGCCTTGTTGGAGGATGGGAGGATCGGAAGGGATAGACAAGGAAGAGGGAAGGAAACGGCCGTGGCCTTAGGTGCCTGGAGGAGAAGTAGGAAAATACGAAAAACCACTTCGAGGATGGCTGAGGTGGGATTCGAAACCCTTCTACTCAGTTGACCTCCCGAGGCTGAGTAGACCCCGTTCCAGCCCTCGTACTATTTGTTTTCAACTTTCATGGCAGAGCCGGGAATCGAAACCGGGCCTCCAGGAGTGGCACACATTAACCACTACACCACAGAAGCGGACTAGTACTATAATGCTACCTATATGTTTATGTTAGTGCTGAAATCCGATTTCTTACTTTACTAATGCTGAAAGCCCGAAAATGTAATGTTATTCTTTAATAGGGGAATCAGTCTAGAAGGAAATGTTGAAAGTGATGTGATATCTATCCAGGTTCGTTGTTATTCTAATACTATGGGTTACAGTACATTGCACGTATATAAAAGACGCCACTTACAAACTTGCTTGTTATCCGCGAATTTCTGCGGCCACAAAAGTCACTATTTTTCAAGAATGATGACATTTGCACATGGTAGATTGTCTGACTGTGCTGTTTGGAACCTTTCTTCTGTCATTTCGAAGTTATTCGCGATCATGAATAATAAACAATCGGCTTTTAGCAACGGCTGATGCACAACGGCTGGTAGAGCTGCATGCGGTACTGGATCGTGACGTCACAGCGCGCCGCTTACGTCAGAGGCCGTTTCACTCGCCTTGCGGAGAGGCACTATTAAATATTTTTTTAATGGTAGAAAACAAGGCAACATACCACAATGTAATACGTTTACGTACTATTTCATTGGTGTACTTTTCAAAAACATATTTTTGAAAATGATGCATGTTCCCAATTGGTGAAAATAGTCTCCCAGCTGGCAGCAGGCTGGTTTAGAGAGAAAGAAAGAGAGAGAGAGAGAGAGATTTATGGCCTTTACAATATATAGGACAGGAGGCGAAGCGACCGGGCCTTCGAGGTTGGCCCGTTATGTTTGTCACAATGCTCGCAAATATCACATAAGATGTTTCCTCGTTCCACACCGTATTAAATATTCACGTGTTAATAATTTGTCACAATCGACGTTGTATGCTTCATAATCCGATAGATGAGGACACTCCTCCAACTCTAGTAGTTAAGTGAGATCATAGTAGGGTTTTCAGGTAGCACCTCGGAATCAGACTAACACGGTTTGATAAGCAGTTGATATCGACGCCCTTGGAGCGACACCAGGAGACCTGGAAGGGGTCACAACTTCAGAGAGCATTAAAGTGTGAAGTGTGTGAATTATATCTTTTGTTGATGTATTTACAGGTGATTGCTTCATTCTTCACGTGTTTATATTTATGGAATATGTCAGTGAATGGTGATTTATGGTGATTTACAGGATACCAACGTTGTTCTTTTGCAATTTGCTTTACGTCGCACCGACACATGTAGGTCTTATGGCGACGTTGTTTGTGTCCGCTTTGTAAAATATTAGAATAAGATAGTGCTCCGGAGAAATACGTATAAGCGATAATATGATGAGTAATTAATATGATGAAGTAGACTTTATTAGCGGCAAGCGACGAAATGATTGTCATGACTGGGTAAATATGCGGAATTGTATTTTATAAAATATCTTAATACTACGACATTGTACGGCGTTGTAAACAATATTGCTTTTCTCACAAGGAGGCCATCCTGTTCATACGATCTTTGTGTTGTTGTATCGTAATATAGTGGATACCAGCGGGTACCGATAGTAGACAGAGGGACAGGTCCTTAGTGACTAAGAAGTGTAATTTATACGTGTGCATTGTAATAAGCTGATGTGGGAAAGCCGAAATGATATTTAGAAGTTTTATAGACTGATACAAAGACATTTAACGGCATTTCCCACATATTTGATTTTTGTGTAAAAATTGCCACATGGCACCTCTCGTGTGTACAGATATTTCATGTGACTATCAGTTATTAAAATTTATATTTTGAATTGGGAACAGTCCATCTTCTTATTCAATATTATAGTGCATTCCTCTTTTTTCCTTTACGTTTAGGCCATCTGCAGACCACGGTCCTTGTGTTCTGTGCTTTTGTCATAATCTGCCCCTTTCGGCGTACTGGATTTTGTTCTTAGCGGCTTCTTGAGCCTTCCTGTTGGACTAGTATTCCTTTATTTTCTCGTTGAATTCTTTCCTGCGCTCCTCTGACCATTTCCCAGCTCCTTCGTGGCTAGCTGAAGTAAGGAAGTTAGAAAAGGTTTAGTTTTGACCATTAAACGGTATGCATTCCTGTCAGTTACGGCGGCTTGATTCATATTAAGCTCTGCAAGGTCTTTGTCCACTTGCTTGGTCCAGGGGAATCCAGTAGCTTTGTCTTTGTTAGCAACCTTGAAGATCTTATGGGATAATCTATAAGGGCCCCTTTTGTGTAGGTGTCCATAGAAAGTCAGACGTTTTCTTCTGATGGCATCTCGAGGTTTTCATGATGCTTTTTATTATAGAGTACCCTACTTTCAATATATTTAGACTAAGTCCCCACTTTCTTACGAACAGACCATCGATCCGCATGCTCTTAAGCTTAGCCGTTGTGCTAGTTGAAGGTAGGGAGGATGGGACTTCGATGCCCGGGTTTGATTCCGAAGTCCCTCGTCCAGAAGATTTCCATCCAAACATTTATTTGTTAAATTAAATTTTATATTCAGCACTCTGCCGACACCGGGACAGGGGCAATACCATATATCATTCCCGTTATTTTCTTGTCAGAACAGAAAATTTCCACTCCCCTACAGCAGAATCCACTTAAATGTAGAAAAATATAACAATAATTTAATCTGCTAACCCACTTCCTTCTAACAGAGTAAGGTTTGAGCTCATTGCTCTGCTGCAGCGTGTTTCTATCTCTTTCACTATTCTACTATCCTGGGTAAATACAAATCCTAATTATACTTGAAATAGTTCACTTGCTCAAATCTTCGTGTTCCCTACGTGAAATTCAGTCTCCTTAAATTTCTTGCGTCGCTTCAGTATTGGAAATTAAGATTATTTTATGCTATGATCAATGTCTGTCTTTTTCCCGACCCCTTGGATGAAAGTTCAGCGTTGAGGCCTTCGGTTCAGAGGGTCCCGGGTTCGATTCCGGGCAGGGTCGGGGATTTTGATCATGTCCGATTAATTCTTCTGGCTCGGAGATTGGGTGTTTGTGTTTGTCCCAACACTCTCCTTTTCATATTCAGGCAACATACCACACTACCAACCACCACAGAAACACGCAATAGTGATTACATCCCTCCATATAGGGTTGGCGTCAGGAACTGCACCCGGCCGTAAAACAGGGCCAAATCCACAGTTCTCGCCTGTGACCCTGTAGGTGTGCGAAAAACAGTAGTAGAAGAAGAAGAAGAAGAAGAAGAAGACTCAACGTCCTCAACTCGTTGACATAATTCAAACAACGTGTTTTAATCTAGTCTAATGTATCCTACCTTTTGGTCTCATCCCTTACGACAGGGATAATAATAATAATAATAATAATAATAATAATAATAATAATAATAATAATAAGAGCGCGCAGCTGTAAGCTCGCATCAGGGAGATAGTGGGTTCGAACCCCACTATCGGCAGCCCCACTATGGTCGTTACTGGGACGTAAAGACAAAAACATTATTATTGAGAGTAACCGTAGTTATAGTGTAAAATTAGCCTCTTATTTCCTGGGTTGAAAATGCCAGATATATTTCAGTTTTAGTAGGAATGTAGTTCATTACTTAACGATAATAAAGTCTCTTGTTTTTTCTGAAG
Organism: Anabrus simplex; assembly: GCF_040414725.1. NCBI lineage: Eukaryota > Metazoa > Arthropoda > Insecta > Orthoptera > Tettigoniidae > Anabrus > Anabrus simplex. The sequence continues at coordinate 622,817,302 of NC_090266.1, read as the reverse complement.
TTGCAAAAATGTGACACTAAAAACTTTAGTGCAACACCCAGCTTCAGATACCACCAGCCGCCACTGCATTCCACTAACTGCGTTTACGATTATCGGAGTACTGACGTGACAATTCTATCCCACAGGAGTTTTTTTACGTTCTGTAAACCCACGAACACGAACCTGGTGAATTTGAGCGCCCACCTTTAAATACCACCGAAATGAGTCTGTATCGAACCCGTCAACTTCAACTCTTACCGGGCGAGTTGGCCGTGCGGTTAGGGGCGTGCAGGTGTGAGCTCGCATCCGGGAGATAGTGGGTTCGAACCCCACTGTCGGCAGCCCTGAAGATGGTTTTCCGTGGTTTCCCATTTTCACACCAGGCAAATGCTGCGGCTGTATCGTAATTAAGGCGACGGCCGCTTCCTTCCCATTCCTAGGCCTTTCCTATCCTATCCTCACCATAAGACCTATCTGTGTCGGTGCGACGTTAAGCAAATAGCAAAAACAAAAAAAGCAAAAAAAACTTCGAACTCTTCCGTCTGAGCTACTCAGCCCGGCTTTTTATTAGTAGGGCCTATTGCAGGTAAAGTGTTTACAGACATTCGACAATCTTTTCAATAGTTTTAGCGCAAAACCAATAACACTATTGTTATTCTGTTAGAAATACCTCAATAGTTACTACAAACATTCTTATTCTTTTGTCAGTTTCCTTGGCTGAATGGTCAGCGTACTGGCGTTCGGTTCAGAGGACCCCAGGTTGGATTCCCGGCCGGCAAGAGAATTTTAACTGAGTATGATAATTCCTGTGGATCGATGACTGGGTGTTTGTGTTCGTCTTGTACATTAGTTTCATATACACACAGAGCACACCATACTATCAGCCACCACACAAACCTGGAATAGTGAATACTTCGCCCCACATGGGGTAAACGCCAGGAAGGGCATCTGGTTGTAAAACCTGGCCAAAATCTCAACAAGTGACTGCCCATATAAATTGAAAAAAAAGGCTTGATTCAAACTGAGCCCACCTCGGTCAGTGACGATGTCAAACCTCCGTCATGATCCCCAGTCCAGTCATTCAAAATACCATAGCATAGAACATATGAACGGAATAATAGGAATGTATTAGGCTTAAGTGTTCCACTCGGGTGGTGCAGGGTTCATATCATGATATACGAGGGCATTTTCAAAGGAACATTGCATGTGACTGAAAGGGCAACGACAATACCCAGCCCCATGGTCAGCATAGTGGACTTCTGTTCATAGGGCCCCGGGATCGATTCCCGACCAGGCCGGATATTTCAGCCACATTTGGTGTACTCATTTTGGTCGCAGGCTAAGTGTTTTTGTTCTTCTTAATGTTAATACACGTCTCCATTTATGTACAACACATCACACTACAAACACTGTGTGGTACGGGCCGTGTAGCTGCAAACATGCACTTGGGAGATGGAGGGTTCGAACCCTATTATCGACAGCCTTGAAGGTAGTTTTCAGTGGTTTTCCATTTTCAGAGAAGAAAACTGCTGGGGTTGCAACATAAGGCTACAGCCACTTCCTTTATACCACCAAGAAAAATGTACCAACAACAACATGAACTAAATAGTGAATACATCTCTCCTAATAGGGTTGGCAAGGGAAGTCCGTCCAGCACTAAAACTGGGCTTAATCTACATTAATGCCAGATAATTTCGAAAAATTAATTAAATAAATAAATAAATAAATAAATAAATAAATAAATAAATAAATAAATAAATAAATAAATAATACCGTAATAATAATAATGAAATGGCGTATGACTTAGTGTCGGGAGTGTCCGAGGACAAGTTTGGCTCGCCAAGTGCAGGTCTTTTGATTTGACACCCGTAGGCGACCTGCGTGTCGAGATGATGATGATGAAATGATGATGAAGACCACACATACACCCAGCCCCCGTGCCAGCGAAATTAACCAGTTATGGTTAAAATTCCCGACCCTGGCGGGAATCGAAACCGGGACCCCTGTGACCAAAGGCCAGCACGCTAACCATTTAGCCATGGAGCCGGACAATAATAACGATAATAGCCAGATTATGTAGCTCAGACGGCAGATCGCTGGCCTCATGTGTGGAAGCAGGCGCGTTCGATCCCACTTCAATTCGCTACTACTTGACGGTGCCCAAATAAGAATATCTGTGAGACTAAATTTCCGCGTCTCTGGAAACTGTAGACATAGTCGGATGTAAAGAACGAGAATGGGGTTACCCTCTACGTCCGTTTGTTGTATCTGTTAAACAGAGAGATATGCGCCGAGTGCTGTCCCCCCCCCCCCCCCCACACACACACGTCAGTTAAGATACACATTTACAAGCATCGCGTTCACCCGTGTGTGAAAGTGACAATTATCCGCACCGACACTGTGTCAGAATATGGTAAAAAAACGATTCATAACACTGCAATCTATTAACTATTAATAATGCTATTACCGCTAATCCAACACGTACTATAACGTGCAATACTGGGTCGAATGAACAAGTAAATACATCTTACTCAGAGTGACGCATGGATGGTAGAGTGGAAGCTTCCCGACGACAAATAGGGAGAACAAATATCAAGGTAGTTTTCACTTTAAAAGGTAAACTTATCCAAGTTACTCACCAACTTTACTGTCAAGACTGCCACGGCGCGTTCAACGCCTGCTGGCTCACTAACTAGCCCACGAGTGCTGCCTCTAGCGGCCACTTCCTCACTCAATTATCGATAATGGAAATATCTAACTGCGGTTGTTTCATTCACACGGGAAGTAACCGACCATTTCCTCATTCATTCTCGGGGATTACAAAATCGATAGCACGGAGTGTACAGCATTTACCTTGACACCGAAGAGCTGAGCTTCACCAATCCAGAGCGCATTACGTCTGTCTCGTGAATGTTGTACACGCGGCGGAGCAGACCGTGATGCGTGCCTACAGCAAATAGTAGTGTCCCCTTCATAAGTCAATAATTTCGAAAACTGAACAAAACTTGTATAATGTTGAACTACTTAATAACCAACATTTGTCAATGCCCAGTTATTATTATTATTATTATTATTATTATTATTATTATTATTATTATTATTATTATTATTACTGAATAAAAATTAAAATCCAGAGTCTGTTTCCAGTAACTCGACCGGGTCAGGAATGGAATGAATAAAGTCCCCCCCCCCCAATCTAGCGACGAGGATAGGAATATTGTGCCGGCTGCCGAAGTCTGTCGCACTCCTCTGGGGCAATGATTAATGAATGACGGATGAAATGAAATGATATTGGAGAGTGTTGCTGGAATGAAATATGACAGGGAAAACCGACGTACCCGGAGAAAAACCTGTCCCGCCTCCACTTTGTCCAGCACAAATCTCACATGGAGTGACCGGGATATGAACCACAGAACCCAGCGGTGAGAGGCCGGCGCGCTGCCGCCTGAGCCGGGGAGGCTCTCTATTATTATTATTATTATTATTATTATTATTATTATTATTATTATTATTATTATTGCTATTAGTTTCACGCAGCAGTGACACAGATAGGTCTTATGGCGACGATGGGACAGGAAAGGCCTAGGAATGGGAAGGAAGCGGCCGTGGCCTTAATTAAGGTACATCCCCAGCATTTGCCTGTTGTGAAAATGGGAAACCACGGAAAACCATCTTCAGGGCTGTCGACAGTGGGGTTCGAACCCACTATCTCCCAGATGCGAGCTCACAGCTGCACGCTTCTAACCGCACGGCCAACTCGCCCGGTCGTAGACAGCTCGCTCTGTTTATTATTATTATTATTATTATTATTATTATTATTATTATTATTATTATTATTATTATCATCATCGTGATCTTGGAATCCGGCGGCCGGCATTCTACCACTGATCCAGAGAGAGAGAGAGAGAGAGAGAGAGAGAGAGAGAGATATATTTGTAGTAATTACATTCTGCGGTACTAATAAATTTATTTCTGATTCAGTTCTGTGTTAATAGAAGTTGTATTTCCAACATCTAGCTGGCCTAATCGACACAGTCGTTAAACGTTTTTCTTTTCTCAAGATAGTGAGATCGATCCCGGATGAGGTCGATGGCAATGGAATCTATTTAAACGGGATAACTCCGAGACGTTGATCTTTGATACGTCAAATGACTGCTGTGGGTAAAGAGTCCAACAATCCGGTTTCCGCTAAGATCATTAGCACTTGGAAGGGATGTTAACATTAATAGCACCGGGCGAGTAGGTCGTGCGGTTAGAGGCGCGCGGCTGTGAGCTTGCATCCGGGAGATAGTGGGTTGGAATTCCACTGTCAGCAGCCCTGAATATGGTCTTCCGTGGTTTCCCATTTTCACACCAGGCAAATGCTAGGGCTGTACCTTAATTAAGGCCACGGCCGCTTCCTTCCAGCTCCTAGGCCTTTCCTTTCCAACCGTCGCCTTAAATCCTATCTGTGTCGGTGCGTCGTAAAGCGATTAGCAAAAAACAAAACAAAAATAGCAAACCTCACTTTATGTCTGTTCTTATAGGATCGAACAAACATACGTACATGGCATTCGAACATCTGCAAAAAGCATTCGATAATGTTGAAAGTGAACGGGGCCGGATGCCGAGAATGGAGAATTATCTACAATCTGTACAAAAATCATTCCGTAGTGATAAGAATAGAGGGCTATGAAAACGAAGCAGCAATCCACAAAGGAGTGTGGCAAGGCTGCATTTTGTCACTTTCAATATTTTCAATATTTATATGCAGGGTGTATGCCTTTGCTAGTGAGACCTAGTGTTTACAGTGCACTATGTCTTCCGGTATGGGCTAGAGCAATTTTGTTACTTACATTATCTGTCTCAATCTAATCCTTGGCTTTGACAATATGAAAGTGACTGCGGTATGAGCGATCCTACTAATGCATTTCCTTAAGCAGCCAGTCCCTGTTATGAATGGTGTGAAAATGTTGCTCATAGGGTCGGCTGGTGCATGCATTTCAGTGGGCTTGGCAGACTGATATGTAGGAGGGTACGGTAAAAACTTTCAAAACACAGTCCTCACATGTATAAGAAGAAAATATGTTAATATACACGGGTCCGAGATGTCTTTATTTGCATGTTAAAACTCATTTACTACAACTCTCTATTGTATATTAATCATGGGAAACACACAGGAAGAGACCATACCAGCACACCACATAATACTCTTTCTTACATGAGATACTCAAAATAGATGTAGGTAAATCGGTAAATAGATGAAGAATGTACTCAGTTACCTACAAATGAAACGGTCAGCACAAGACAGAGGGGCATGGAGTGCTGCATCAAATCGGTCTCTGCACTGACGACCCAACAACAGTAGTTGTAGTAGTGCCTGCCTATCCAAGGTGGTAAAGGCGTGTCCGGTTCATTCGGAAGGACGTGGGATCGATTCTCCTTCACGAGACGGAGAATTTAAACAATCTAGATTTCCACTTCTGGAGAAGCTTGAGATTCACTCAGCCTGCTCCAGAAATGAGCAGCAGGTTAATTCTTTGGAGCAAAGGCAGGTGCACACACGGCTAAGCACTCTATCCCAGATTACGAATAGTGGTTCAGTCGCGAGAGCCAAGCAATACGGCTGAGGAGGTCGTCACGGGGACTACTGCAGGCCACATCACTGTGTAGCCAAGACCCTCCATGGGGTGTTGCTTCACAGGTTTCTTGTTTGTTTGTTTGTTTGTTTGTTTGTTTGTTTGTTTGTTTGTTTGTTTGTTTGTTTGTTTGTTTGTTTGTTTGTTTACGAATAGTCGAAGCCTTTACGTTCGACTCCTCCGAGGGTCTTCGTTACTTTGCGGAGATAGCCTTGCTTTAATGATATTGTTTGTTAAAATTCCGCTTAGTTGATCATTTCTTTTCTGAGAAATGTCTTCTTTATGTGGAATGAAAGTTGCAACTTTCATATTTTTCCTGTAATTAATTCGTTTCGAAGGCTAGAAACAACTTTGATCTACCTGTGTATGGTACTTGCAAACAAGCAATTAAGATTGTAGTTTTATGCGACTGTTGATCTAGTGATCATAGCCACACGACCTCCAGCTTTACATGGAATCCGAACCACAGGAATGTGAAAAAATTCCGCATGCGTTGACCAGGTTTCGAACCGCATCCGCCTTGGTGAGAAGCCAAGGACTAAAGACTAGGTCAACTCTGCTTTCCTACGGCCAGATATAGGCTATCTAGTAATTAACACTTCTTATTTGGATACCACAGAGTAACTGAATCATAAAATAGTTTCTTTCCTGAACCTCGAGTGGTAGTTAATGAGAACACTGTAGCCGTCACACACTGAACGCGGGCCCATAGAAAGAAACATGAATTGTTTCAAATTAATTAATTCAACCATAACTAGTAACAAAACTAGTCATAACATAGCAAATGCTGGAATATTCTTAATCAGCCCATCGTTAAACCTTTCAATGTGGGATAATGCCCCCGTTTACCCTCTGTAGATTATTTCGCTTGCACTCAGGTAATAGTGAGTTCGAAACCCACTGTCGCCAGCCTTTAGATGGTTTTCCGTGGATTCCCATATTCACACCAGGCAAACCTCAACTAAGGCCACGGTCGCTTCCTTCCCAATCCTAGCCTATTCCTACGCCATTGTCGTCATAAGACTTATCTCTGTTAGAGCATCCTAAAACAAATTGTAAAAAAAAATTAAAAAATGGCCAGTTCATTAGCGCGTAAAACGTTAGGTCCCTTGAACCGATGTGTAATTTGGATTGGTATGGATAACTCTGTCCGCCTCTGTCGTGTAGTGGTTAGTGTGATTAGCTGCCACCCCCGGAGACCCGGGTTCGATTCCCGGCTAGGTCAGGGATTTTTACATGGAGCTGAGGGCTGGTACGAGGTCCACTCAGCCTGCGTGATTAGAATTGAAGAGCTACCTGACGGTGAGATAGCGGCCCAAGTCTAGAAAGCCAAGAAAACGGCCGAGAGGATTCGTCGTGCTGACCACACGACACCTCGTAATCTGCAGGCCTTCGACTGAGCAGCGGTCGCTTTGTAGGCCAAGACCCTTAAAGGGCTGTAGTGCCATGGAGTTTGCTTTGGGTTTATATTATTTATATGGAATTATAAACTTGGAAGGGTATGGAATTTGGACTGTTCGATAGAGCGTACTTTGGATAGTTGAAAATATCTTCTTCTTATTATTATTTACCTGTTTTCCCTCCAGGGTCGGTTTTTCCCTCGGACTCAGCGAGGGATCCTACCTCTACCGCCTCAAGGGCAGTGCCCTGGAGCGTGAAACATTGGTCGGGGATACAACTGGGGAGGATAACCAGTACCTCGCCCAGGCGGCCTCACCTGCTATTCTGAACAGGGGCCTTGCTGGGGGGTGGGAAGATTGGAAGGGATAGAACAGGAAGAGGGAAGGAAGCGGCCGTGGCCTTAAGTTAGGTACCATCCCGGCATTTGCCTGGAGGAGAAATGCGAAACCACGGAAAACCACTTCCAGAATGGCTGAGGTGGGAATCGAACCCATCTCTACTCAGTTGACCTCCCGAGGCTGAGTGGACCCCGTTCCAGCCCTCGTACCACTTTTCAAATTTCGTGGCAGAGCCGGGAATCTAACCCGGGCCTCCGGGGGTGGCAGCTAATCACACTAACCACTACACCACAGAGGCGGACTATATCTCATTTTACTTGTTGTTTCTTTCTAATTGGTACAGGCCTACAGTTTGATTACGAAGTCTATACTTTACGACACACATCTGGTTCAGAATAAAAATGTTTGTGTACAATGTCATTTTTCTGTTTGTTAGGTAATCTGGATTGTGAAGGAATATTTCTTCGTATTTTTAGTTATATTTTCTAAATTTCTGGTACGCATAGTAGATAAACGTGGGCTAGAAATCCAAGAATAACGGCCGAGAGGATTCGTCGCACTGACCACACGGCACCTCGTAATCTGTAGTCCTCCAGGCTGAGCAGCGGTCGCTTGGTACACCACACGCATCAGAACTATACCGCCATAGGTTCAGTTTTGCTTTGGTTTATAATTGATGAAAGTAGGTATTTATGCATATGGGCTATGTGTACACGAAGATCACTTGCGAAATAAGTATTTGTGATTATTATAAATCAATAATGAATATTTCTGTTACTGTACCACATGTAAGAAATGACATCAGGCATATTTATATTACAGCGTTCACTAATTGTTTTGAATGAAGTATTGACGAAAGAAATAGTTCACAATGCACTTAAAAAGAGTGTTAAAATAAAAGTCCAAAGTACACAACTTGCCCGTCCAAGTTACATATCAGTCTAAATTACACGCGAACTCGTTTTGCAATAAAAATTGTACTTAAAACATTCATGGATTTCAAATTAGATGTTCGTTATAAGAAATCAACTGTTTTTTAAATATATTACAGCTTTTTCGTAAGTCAGTTGTGTTATTCCCGTTCGAAGAAAAGTGGTTCAAATAACACGGTCATTTCCTATCTGATTTAAGACGACTTCTTAGGAAACGTAGGACCTTATTTAATTTTTTCGTCATATTTATCAATGTTGAGTGATATTTTTGTATTTTTAAGGTATAAGTGAATGCATGTTTTCAGAGTTATTACGTCATGTCAGATGAATTTGAATTCTTCCATCCATTATCCTTCAAGATGCTGTCTTTCTGAAAACTACGGCTACCTTCCCAGTACTATCCTCAATTCGTTTCAAATATTCATACATGTAAACAGTGCGGCGCCCTGTAATGCAGACAACAGGGTGAAATGACATACAGAGCGTTAATAACTACGATGTCCTGAGCCCCTAAATTAAGAACGTAAAAAACAGCTGATTTCAAAAATGCCTTCTGAAAACCTAGATCAAAATACTTCATGAACGCTGTGAGATCCGGAAAATTCAGCACCATCCCTACAGGGAACAGAACATAATACACAATTTGTTTTACTTCGCAACGACACAGAGAGGTCATATGGTGACGATGGGATAGGAAAGAGCTAGGGGTGGGAAGAAAGCGGCCGTGGCCTTAATTAAGGTACATCCCCAAGATTTTCCTGGTGTGAAAATCGGAAACTCCCCTAAGCGCAAGGCCAACTCGCCCGGCGGGAACAGAAAATAGACCTTCCCTAGTAATACAGTATATAATACTTTATACTAGCTAGAATTAATACATTAACTTGCGAACTTTTAAATATACAGTATAGTTAGAGAAGTGTGTTATATCATGACCCAGAACAGGAAAATTGTTTTATATCGCCTTCCCTACATGCGTTGGAGTGGAGGACAAAAGAATCTCGCTCGGCGCACTTGACATCTACAAAGAAAACTTCCCAGAGCGAACTGTTGACCTCAAACAGGGAGCTACTTTACACTGCTGAAGTCCAGGTGGGTAAAATCGTGACAACATATCATTCCAAACACCAAGACCAAAATTAATAATGGAATGATGTCTTAAATCTATAACCTACGTTCACTGTTTGGAAGTGCGGCTCCGTGGCTAAATGGTTAGCGTGCTGGCCTCTGGTCACAGGGGTTCCGAGTTCAATTCCCGGCAGGGTCGGGAATTTTAACCATCATTGGTTAATTTCCTTGGCACGGGGGCTGGGTGTATGTCTTGTCTTCATCATCATTTCATCCTTATCATGACGCGCAGGTCGCCTACGGACGTCAAATCAAAAGACCTGCATCTGGCGAGCCGAACCCGTCCTGGGATTTCCCGGCACTAAAAGCCATAGGCTACGCCATTTCATTACTGTTTGGAAAATAATGATGTAAGTTTATGAGAACTCTAATACAAATAGGTATGAGAATATTTCTAAACGACCTTTCAGCCATTACCACTCTAGCGTATGATTAATAGATAGGAGAAGATGCTTTATATAGTTAATTAATAAACTATATGATATCGAAAGCAATACTAAATTTATTTCCTACTTTTCTTCATGAAATTAGGTATTCCTATGCTCTCGTAGACTCGTTGGTTACATATTGCTGAGTATGTCCGAAGGAAAATAATGTGAAGTTTGCAGCAAAATATAAATATTTAGCTGTTATGTAACGATCAAAATAAATCTTGTACATATCATAATTAAGAAGGTTAACATTGTCACCTAAATACCCAACCTTTCGTACCATCTCGATTTCTCCAAACAGCTCGAAAACAGGAAGCAACAGGGCTCAACATATTATTATGTTACCTGTTCCATACTTGCTATTGATTTCACAAATGCTTCATGGCATGATTAACTTATAGCACTACCATGGCTTGGTAACTCAGTCTTAAAAGTCTGTAGCCCTAAGTGGTCATTATGTATGAGGATACTTAACCAAAGATTGTACAGAGTAACCTTCCTATAGGTCATCTCCTCCGCATATTGTGTTTCCTTTATCTTGATGAAAACAAATTTAATTTTGATTTTTGAATCTGTTATGGGCTGAATCAATCATCAGATAGTCATTAAATTTTCATAATTATACTCATATATAAAATATAGTTACAAAAGCATCGATGTTGTACATTCAAGTTGTATGATCGAAACTTTGACATCGACGTTCTCACAAACCATTAAATCAAATATGACGAAACTTTACTTCAATATAATATCTTTGCTCGTGTTACGAACTCGCTAAATCACAAAATCAGTTCGGTGATTGTGTGGATATTTGAAGTCTTGTAACTCATGAATCAGTCAAGCAAATTCTGTGAACATTTATATGGTCTTAAAAGAGTTTCCGCTTCCGAGATAGAGAAATTTATCAGCAACACATACTCCATTCAGATTCGACGGTATTTTTGAACTTATTAACGTCTGAAATACTACTAGGTAAGGGGGGGGGGGCATCAATCATTGTACTGATGGAGTATCATCACCCAGAAAACTGGGATCATCTTTGCGGCAATTCTTTACCTCTTACAAATCGCGTGCCGTAAGGCATGTACTAGACCACGAAACAAACATTCCTCATTCAGATTAATCATTCGTCGCAGTACGTTCTATAATATTTAGTCTTATTGGCCGAAGTTTATTGATTTATTATTTGCCTGTACCGGAGGACCTGTGTAGTATAATATTCAGCATTCGTGACAGAGACTTAACGGATCAGTATTTTGTCATTACTGCTGACGATAGGCGACCCATGTAGTACAATATTTAGCCGACATGACAGTGTATTGGTACGTTATTTAAAAGAACACTTCACCATAATGATGAAAGTGACGCCACATATCTGATGAAACTCACCAATTTACAGTACTCCTACGAACTTATCCAGCCCATTAAAACTTACACTATGTGATTGTCGATACGTTTCTGCTTATCTCTGACATTGCACCAACACATTGCGAACGTATTTTGATATCAAGTGACATCGGGGTTCATAAAAACACCACCGTTTTATATCGGCGAAGAGGAAATTCCAACACTGTGACTGTGCATAGCACTTTATTTACGATTCAACACAGAGGTTGATGACTTATTGAACCCTTGAACATACCGTTCCATTGTTGGTCGTCTGCCTCGGCTGCTTCGGTAGTGCAATATCGTACTCTCGGATCTTGGGGTCGTTACGAGTTTTTTCTCTCACTTTATGATAGCGTTCAGTGGAAAGCATAACTACCTCAAATGAGGAGCAAAAATGTGCTTACTAAAATATTTATTTAAGGTAAATCACGATAAGAAAAGTCAGTTAAATTTGTTACAACATGTCATAACGCAGTCACGATGCATAACGTGAGTGGTAAGGTTATCTTGAAATCGTTTATTATTTGTCTTCCAAAGAATGAAAACGCAATGTAACATTTGTTGACATCAAAGACCAGAAAATGAATAGAAAACCTGAAAATCGGGCAACATTGATCCAAACGATAACTGACAGTTAACCCACAAGATCCGTGGAAAATCTGACCCTCAACAAGTGGAATTCCAGATTTACATTTAATTAAGATTATCCACCAGTCGACTATCCTATCGTATATTGGAACATCCCCCGAACGGATCCTTAATCGAACCAAATCGATTATCAGTTGCTTTGGAGAGGTTGCGAAATATTACTTGAAAGCATGGTGTTCATTACAAGTTAACAGTAATTGTCACAATCAAAAATAAAATTCCACCATGTATTGTCATCTCTTGACACCCTTAAGTTACAGAGGAATCCCGATGCTGAAACATGCATCACCCCAAACAGATACTCAGAAGGAACCAACAACACTTGAACCAATGTGATCTTACGTTACATCGTCCCTGAAGGAACTAAACTGCGAAATGCAGGAAAACATTCATTCATTATGCGTTGAAAAGAAACGCCAAACACTGAAGTTAAATAAAAGTGATAAATCACTTGAAAATGTTCTTACTAAACCAACTTTCAGGTTATGAAACAATTACGTCGTTAAATTCGTTAAAATATAAGTCCACAAAATAAAACAAACAACAGGAAATCTTTGCACTTTTCTATAACTACGACTACAATTACAAATCTGTCTACATACACTTGTACCATTAAACCAAACTAGAAAAGATCGGTAGATCAACGTCTCACATAAATAATGTGAATAAGGCAAAATGAAAATAAAATATATTAACAGCTGACGAATCGAAACCGCATTCGTTGTGTAAATCTACATAAATCAACAAATTGTCAACACACGGCACTCTCATAATATACCGGACACCCAAACAATAAATCTTAAAATACAGAAAGAAACAAATATAAACGAATTCTATCGAACTTGAACACACGCAGCTAATAGTAGGGATCAATCTGCATTACCCATGATTCCACGTGGGACAACTCTTACATTCATGCCGCTACTGATGCAAAGCTATTATGGGAGAACCTTCCGGCTAGTAAGAATTATACCCAAACATAGCCTAAATAGTACCTGCTAATATTGACTACCCACATATTCTTCAATCGTCCCGGATTGCTAATATCTTCCACATTCGTATCCACTACTACAAACACTAATATCGTCCAAGTCGATTAGCAAAAATGCCTAACCTATGACTTGGCTATGTACAGACGGCGTCCTAATCCTGTCGTTGAGTCAACGTTACAGTGTCTACTCATCCTTAATGATAATTATAATACACGCGGTATCCTAAATCTATCGTTGAGCCAACGTTATGGTATCTACACATCATTCGTATTGCCAGGCGAAATCGAAATTTTAACACAATGTCCGAATATTTAAATCCTAACACATGAAATGAAATTCGCTACAAAAATGAACTCGAATCTGGAAATATTACTGTGTCTATTTCCTGCGATAAGGAGTGAAATCGAAATTAAACAACATGTTCGAATAGTTTAATCTATTCCTCATTACAATTGAAACACATGCTGTGAAGTTCGCTAAATAAAAATAAACTCAAATCTCGTTAGATATTACGTAATATCGCTGAAAACAATAATCACAACCATCACAATATTCATGGCATAACTCGATTGTGAGGTTCCCACGGACCTGCCATGTCACCATTCCAAATATAAATCATCGTGAACTGTCCAGTGAAGTAACTTCTAATCAGCCTACGCAAGCTAAACTCTCATTCTAATGAAATTCATTTTCGCACCCGCAATGTTTCCAATCAGCGATATTTTCATCTCATAAAGATACAGAATAAAATTCAATTTTCAATAATTAAGTATTATCTTGACCGTGTGTCAGGATGTATTTTGTTCGTGAGGTCGGCTCTCACAAAATGCATTTCGCTGGTATAAAAAATAGAATCGGCACCTAGACTTAACTGCCGTTACCTACGGTCTTACATAAAATAATAATTGTGGGAGAACATCAACTTTTACTTAAAATAGGCGTTACAACGCACTCACTTGGATTTGACAACCCTTACATTCTTCAATCATTCTGGATTACTACAGGACGTCGCTCCTCTTATACAACCTGTCTCAGAAATATTACACATCAACTTATACATCATGCCACAAAAATTCCTCTCCGTCGAACTACAGGGCCTCTTATTCTCGGCGTCCTGCGTATTCTACATCATTCATAAAATACAGGCTACCTCTGCCTTTAATATCTTCCTAATTAATCTCATAATATTTCATTTCCATTACAATCAATTTTCGTCTTGCTTGAAACTTGTTAAATGCGAGCGATTCCATGACTGAACAACTTTATAATGATCTCATAATTAATTTCTCGAAATTTTTCCGGACCTCAGGAGCAAAATAACATGCCGTAATTTTCTATGTCACAAATACACGGTGTCACAAAATTTAATTTCCCAAAAAATGCCAAACTTTATCATACTTCACTGGATTTCGATATGAACCGCAAATCTCGCTTACCTAACTACTGAACGCATATTTATTATCATCTCAATTTTATCCTGACATGATTATTATTATTATTATTATTATTATTATTATTATTATTATTATTATTATTATTATTATTATTATTATTATTATTATTGGATACGTCGTTATTTGACATTATCACACTCATAACGGTTATTTTATCGTGATCATCATTATAAATTTTACCGGCTCGAACATGATGTCATTGATTTTCATTGCAATATTGTACGGCTCTGTGGCTACACCCCACGTATACAACGCGATGTTATGATTTATTAATTCATTAAATTAAAGGACAAGCATTTACGTCTCTAACTACAAAAAAACATAATATTTAAATTAGACAGATCTGTAATTGTGCCGCTTGGCGTGGCATTATCTTGACTTCATCTTGCCCCAGCCACCTCTGAACTTAGCCCCTCATAATTGCAGGAGACATTCTTCGCTTAAGTACTACGTTATAAATACACTGATTCTGCACTCGTCGTGAAGCAGCACACATTAATTTCCTTTATGATGGATAACTTAATAAATTTTATTCTCTACACACATACAACAATTAAAACGCCTAGCCTCGTGTCGAGAATTCAACTGATGCAGTTTGGGGCAAGTTTCCACCCTCTTTTCTTCCAGGTGTCCCACAGATGTGAATGACCGTGATATTAAGCTTATCTCTTCCAGACTACAACAGTCCTCCCTTACCGATTATCAAAATAACCTTGTCCGTGATAATTCACAAGAGCTATCTATGAATCTGCTATCTCCCTACGCAAAACTTCAGAAATCCTACAATTATTAACTATATCTTTCCCCTGACCAGAATGGATGTCGTAAATACAATGTGTCAATATCTAAGTTGTCTTCGCTCACTATTACCACTTGGTAAAATATTCATCCCTTAAGCCAACTGGCTTTAGAGATTCCCAAAGCCTATCTCGCACAATTTAAGTCCTCTTCTTAATGTCACGCGACGTAGGTTCGGTCTCTCGGACAATTGAATGATGACTGACTCTCTTGCTTGAGGAGGAGGTATTTATGCATTCTTTAGAGACGCTCTGCGTGGCGTTATCTATTCTTGTGCAATCATTCCATTTGATGACCTCTAGATTTCTTTGAGACTCACCCCAGAGATTCCAACTATTTTTCCAGTCAAGATGGTGTTGGCTGATTTTCCTGTTTCTTTAACAGGCGTAATTAATTAACTAATTTCATGCACGATGGTTCCCGCGCATTTTTAACCGTATATCCTTGACACGTATGTTCCACTCGGCCAAGTAGATGCTACCTTCTCTCCGAGCCTAATTAAATGCCTTTCCATCCTGTGGACTTTTCTTCCATGGCACTACAGCCCTTGAAGTGCCTTGGTCTACCAAAAGACCACTGCTCAGCCCGAAGGCATGCAGATTAAGAGGTGTTGTGTGGTCAGCACAACGAATCCTCTCGGCCGTTATTCTTTGCTATCTAGACCGGGGCCGCTATCTCACCGTCAGATAGCTCCTCAATTCTAATCACGTAGGCTGAGTGGACCTCAAACCAGCCCTCAGAACCAGGTAAAAATTCATGACCTGGCCGGGAATCGAACCCGGGGCCTCTGGGTAAGAGGCAGGCACGCTACCCCTACACCAAGGGGCCGGCATCGTGTGGACTTAGCTTCATCAAATATTTCCCAAAATTCTTAATTACTTACTTCTTTGTTAATGACAGTGCCGAAATCTCTCACAATGATGGTTATTAACCAGAAATGCTTTATTAATTGCCGGAGGTTTTCCGAAATGTTCCTACCACGTTCGATGATTTGGTGGGTCGCCTCCCGCTGTGAGTTGTTACGCCAGGGAACAGGAGGTGGGTTTGCGGTAAAAATATGGATGCACTGCATCTTGTAGTTGACATTTCAGCAATGTAGAATTATGGGCTCAATATGATCAACAGAACAGACCAAACCAAGCAATATAGGCCAGGAACTGAAGGGACCTAGAGCCATATCAATACACAGTGTACACAGTGTACGCCACACAGGTGTATTCTCACATCTAGACGATTGAACTTGTGACAAACGTTATCCTGCGGTATAGTGTTCCAACAATTGTCATAATTATGCAAGGTTTGTAGCTTGCCGTAGAGATTCGGTCCCATACATGTTCAATGGGAGACAGGTCTGGGGACCGTGATGGACGGGGCAGTTTTTGAACACTGAGCACTCTTCCCCATTTCGTATGAGTGCCAGAAGCATAACTGACAACTGGTAATTGGTTAAATAAGGAACTGATTGAGCAGCAAGGAGCAGCGTAATACTACTATCTTTGGAGACTAAATCTATTCAAATTCTTGTATATTGATCCAGAGGCTTATTGGTGAACATGATTTCAGTGCGCGGAGGAAGACATCACTGGCATTTACACTCATGTACACAAAAAAGAACACCGTGAAAGACTGGAGATAGGAAATTCATATTCACAGGATGTTCATTACTAAGTTCTGCAGAAACGATTAGCATTTCAGTCACTTAGGCTCAGCATGTGTCCTGTTGCCTAGTAAGCACTGGGTGCTCCATGGGCACTGATAACTGTTCCATGAGTGATAGCATCGACGCGTATAAGGCGCGAATGACGTCCTGGGGTAAAGCTAACCATGCTGCATTCACCTGGTCCAACAGTTCATCTTTAGTGGTTGGCATTGGGTCCCAACACCGCACCGTCGTTTCACCATATCCCATACATTTTCCATCGGCGACAAGTCCAGTGATTGTGCGGGCCAGGGCAACAGTCTGACATCCTGTGACAACAAGAAGGCATGTGTTTGTACAGCAACATGTGGTCGTGCTTTCTCCTGCTGAAATATGGCGTCTGGTGTGTCTTGCAGAAAGGGTATGGCGACGGGTCGCAGGGTGTCATTCACTTAGGACAAACGGGTCACAGTGCCCTCGACACACACCAACTGTGATTTGTGGTCTTTCCCAATAGCACCCCACACCATAAGGCATTGAGTTGGCGCTGTATGTCTTTTTCGAATGCAGTCAATGTGATGCCTCTCTCCCTGTCTGGGGCGAACCAAAATTCGGCCATCATTTTCAAACAAACACAACCTGGATTCGTCCGAAAATACTACCTGCTGCCATTCCCCTCCCCAGTGACGTCGTTCCATACACCATTACAGTCTAGCATGTTTATGCAAATTAGTCAAAGATAGACGGAGAAGTGAACGCCGCACCGGTAACCCAGACCGTAATAAATGGCGACGGACTGTCACTCCTGATAGTGTACGATTTGTCACACTGTTCCACTGTTGCATCAGAGCCGACGAGGACGCAGATCTGTCCTGCAATGCCATTCGGATGAGGTGCCGATCCTCTCGGGGTGTGGTCTGGGTGGTGTGACCAGATCCATCTCGTCGTGTTCTACGGCCTTCTGTGAAGCATTCTGTACGCACTCGTTGTACTGCCGATACACTTCGCCCCACACGAGCAGCAATTTTCCGTATTGATGCATCACGTTCTCTCAAGTCAATAATGTGCCCTCTTTCAAACTCACTCATTTGACGGCATGGTTCTCGGATACGTCTGCGAAGCATCCTTCACGTCTGCTTCATTACCTTCAGTTCATAGCGACAACGAGAGCCGCAGGTATATTCTACCAGTTGGTGGTGGTGTGCCGAAATATCGATGTGGACCCTGAACCTGAGGGCCGACATGGTTCAAATGGTAATCACTTCTTCAGAACATACCATTGCACATGCCCTGTTAATATGAACTTCCTATCTCTAGTCATTCAATGTATTCTGGTTTTTATGAACATGAGCGTATAATTTAAATAAGGAGTTATTAAATTTAATGGAACTTCTAAAGTGTCAAAATTCATGCCAGCGGGAATGAATAGATCGTCGACAATGGGAAGAGACCAGAACACCATGGGATCATTGCTCTACGTCAGGGTGGAATTTTTTTTAATGTGTGTGTTTCGAATGTTAGAAAATGTTTGGTAAGTGCTGGTCTACTTTGGGGTAATTTAAGGAAATTTCTACAGTAAGGACGAATTTTTTTAATATCCCAAGATATTGCCTAGAAGCATTTCCAAGAGGAATACTAAACTGGCATTGATGTAGCATAATGTTCAATCTATGGATGTATCCTAATTTTTTTTATTGTCGTTGTCTTCCGACAAGGGTCTCGAACATCATCTATTTTACTCACCGGATGTGTTTTGTAAATACCTGTGGCTGAGTCTTGGGCTATTGCTAGACTGTCGTCACTGATGCATGGTTTACAAGCCGAACTATGTTATTCAACTGCAACCGATAACTTGTATGTAACGAGACAGAATAAACAAAAGAGTTTTGAAGTTTAGATACATGTGTGGAATAGTGATTGGATAAGTGGTTGGCCACATTTCATGCGCTATTATAGGGGAGTATTCCTTCTGAGACCTTGTTTGCGTGTGTATCATTGTTATGTTTATTGTGAAATATGTTTGTGATTAAATTCCTCTAGTTACAGAGTGTCAACGAAGGAAGAGAAGATTAATTCTACCTGCATCAACATGTGTGGTTAAGTCGACGTGGGACAATCGTCAATATGGAGGACTGCCGATCTTCACCTAATCCAGGAGGATGGTGCCGCCAGAACGGTAAGTCCGTTGGAGAAAGCAATAAAATCCACGACCTGTTCCCAGTCATTCGACCAGGTCGGGAAAGAAATGAATGAATCCCCCATCTAGTGGCGAGGATAGGAATCGTGCCGGCTGCCGAAGCCTGTCGCACTCCCCTGGGGCAATGATTAATGATTGTCAAATTAAGTTAAATGATATTGGATAGTGTTACTAGACTGAAAGATGACAGGGAAAACCGGAGTACCCGGCGAAAAACCTGCCCCGCCTCCGCTTTGTCCAGCATAAATCACACATGGAGTGACCGGGATATGAACCACGGAACCCAGCGGTGAGAGGCCGGCGGGCTGCCGCCCGACCCACGGAGGCTTGGTTAGTCCGTTATCTTTTCTTATTTATATGTGTACTTTAATTTCTCTTTCGGGAATGTAGAGTTTACTTACAGTGTATTATTTTCCGACGTCAGCATAGTCAGAACTAGATGAGATTTATAAGAATGTGGAAGAGATGCTAGAATCCTCTAGAAATTAATTTATGTACATATTTCTGGCGACATTTATTTGATTAAAGGGGAAATAAATCTTCTAAATTCACACGGTATTATGATGTCGCAGTCCAGGAAGTAACGCCCTAATCAAATGATTATGTTTAAAACTTTTATAATGTTACACCGGGTGGATTTTAAATGAAATGTCTTTGAAGTTATTTTCTGTTAAATTCTTGGATCAAGTAATGTTACGGGTGTTACTTAAGGAACTGTATTTACTATGGTGTTAAGGGATATCTTGGAACCAGTCCATGAATAATTTCGAGGTCTTTTGTATGTGTTAAATTGATGGAGGTAGTGACAGGCGATAAATATTTGTTGGCGTACGTCTTGCTAGGGATAGAAAGTTATGTTCAGATTAAGTGCGGTTTGTGACGGAATTATGACGTGAGACGAAACGGATATGTTATTGAGTTAATTACAAACTTTCATATATGTATGTATGACTAGATAATAGCGTAGGATCTTCGTAGAATGAAATGGTGGTAGAATCGTCGAAGAGATGGAAGTAATATGGTACTATAATGGATATTTCATAGGATCTCCGTGTACAATCAGTAATCATCAACCAGTGTAGTATTAGTCATCGAACTGCAATTAAATACGTGAAATGATAGATTAATACTATTTGAATCTTCGAAATGAGCCATATGTAGTGACATTTATGCCGCGTAGTGTGGCCTACAAAATCTTTTCGAAAGTACGGGCTACGAAACTCGTACCCTTTGCAGAGAGGCAGCTGTGTGACTATCAGTGCGAGTTCCGACGCAACAGACCAAAAACAGAACACGTATTGTCAGAAGATCAGAAGAATGCACATGCCCGGTGAGGCACGGAGCGTAGGGATTTTCACCAGCAGAGCCAGTGACGCAATGGTTACTATAGCAAGTCCGCTACTACCCAGGCGACTTTGTATTATCTTCTACTGTCAGCTCTTCGCTCTTGTAAGTTTTAATCCAGCAAACTGCAAAGTGTGAGTCAATATTTTCGTGTAGCAGATAAGAGCCGATCTGTCTGGGCAGAACAGGAAGTTCGTGCTTGCAGGCCACATTATTCATTCTTGCATTCTTCTTATCTCTACACAGTACTAACCCTACGGCTTATCTTTGAAAAGTGTTATGAGTACGTCAACATTCACTAGCTTTACGTTAACTAGAAGGAGGCTTACGGCAGTGTGGACAGGTCAATGTTGCGGCAGGTGGTGGAAGAGATGCAAGTCCCGACGAAGATCACCAAACTTGTCCTGATGACTGTGAGGAGTACTAGAGCCAAAGTAAAGATCCAGGGCCAGCTCTTCAGTGAGTTCAAAGTGCAGAGAGGGTTGAGGAAAGGTGACGCATTGTCAAGCACCCTGTTTAACCTCTGTTTGGAGACGGCATGCGTTAAATACCACTGAACCCAGGGGGTACCATTTGCAACAGAACCCTCCAGTACCTGACCTTCGTGGGCGATGTCATCCTGTTCGGCAGAAATGCGAACTACCTGACAGAAGCTCTGCAGCATATGAGCGAGGGATCACATCTAGGCTTGCAGATCTACAAGGACAAATCCAAGTGCATGGTGAACACCAGAGACAAAGCAATATATCACGGGTGAGAGATCTGGAATATGGAGGTGACACCTAGCACGGTGACCAAAAGAGAAGCAAGCTAAAGGAGAACGATAAACATTAATGTGCATCGCACATTTAGCTCATTGGACTTACGGCATTGTTTTACTGGGTATGCGACTTGCAAACAGTAAACTTTTACCTGTACAAACATCGTAACTACAGTTACGATTTTAATTGTGCTATTATTGTAACAGGAGAAACATCGTATCAGTGTTATCAGTAACGAACGGGACTCCACGCATGCCTTGATTGAAAGAAGAAGAAATAAAAACCAAACTGTATATATGTTCCGGATCAGTGGGTCACATTAATTAGGATGAATGAGGTCACCAGCAGGCCATAAACAGTCCATGAAATGAATCAGGACTTAATATACGACTTAAATAAAGTAGTGGAGGAGCAAAACTGGATACACGATACCAATAAAAATAAGGTGATTTTTAGTTAAGTACGGGAAATTTCTGTTTTAGAAGGTCGACTATACGAAGTGTACTTCAAGTGCATTTACGAGGAAGAAGTAAAAGGTATTTTTGACCAGAAGAGATCTAGAGGAAGGCAACCATCATCCTGATACATTCTTGAACAGGTATATCATGGGTTCCTGACGATCACAGACAAGAAGTTGAAGGACCTGTTGTCCTTGTCTTCCCTACTACTTATCTACACTTTTATCAAAGCTTGGTTTCAAGACAAACTGGTATACCAGAACACAGTGACAGTGATGTATCAAGTGCTAATGAATGAGCGCCTTCTTTTGAAAAAGTGGACATCGACATCTGACAGTTGTTTATCATATAAGAAACAGGAAACCTATATAGCACTAATTACGATCTAAATACTTTTCACTTATTTCCTGATAAAAACATTGCATTTCCGCTAGGTCCATTTTGACAATTGCAAGCCAATGCTTGCGGACTATTTAAATCCCTTCATTTTTTTAATTTTAATCTTTGGAGTTTCAAAAAAATTTTAATTTAACTTGATTTACGGTATTTATTTAAACTTTGTTCGCTTCTCCTGTACATTTGACAATTTGAAGTTACGATGTTAATACTTGGAGCCGTCGATATGAATAGGGAGCGCATTCACTTCTATGAGTCAACCTTCAAACATTTTCAGCTCATAGATTCCAGTCTCTGATGTTTTTGTCAGGTATAAACTTAAACTTCATGTTGGTTGTAAATAAGGATTAGGAACATTTACAAACAAAATTACGTTTATAGAAACAGTCGCAAAATTCTACCATCACTTTGTTCATTATTCCATTTAACATGTAGAACATGAGTCATACAAACGATTGAAAAGAACATTCATCTGGATTCAGTGGTTTAGGATTTGGGCAAATCAGATATTCTGAAATTTAACATTGTAGACATAGGAGAGGCTTCGTCAGCGTAATATCAGTAGCACATAGTACGGAGTTAATTATCACTGTTTCTTATTGTTTCGTGTGAGTAACTTGGAACATTATGAACAACAGCCCTACTGTATGAGCTTAGCCTGAGTAGTTGCTGGCATGTGCACATTTAATTTATATGGACTAGAAGTCGCAGTGGCCTATGCATGTCAAGTATCAATTCGGCATTCAACTTGGAAAAGACTTCCAGAATGATCGAGTGTGTTCATCCAATTCCACGCTCATTTGCGGCCTTAAGCCTTCGAAATAATCTTAAATTTGTAATAGAGCAAGAAATCGAACGCCGGCTAACTGAACAAGAAGGGAGGATGATTATCGGTTTGCTGTGGTCAGACAAAATGACGTCCATTGTATTATATTTGAGAATATAAATGCTTATCTCAGTTAATGCGATCCAAATGGTAGTTAACCATCTGCACTGCGATTCTGAATATTTTTAGGAGTACAGTTTTGTTTCAGCAATTCAGATTGCATTTACAGGAATAATAAAATGACTAAAATCTCCACTGGCTCAGAATAAGATTACGTCTGCTCTGAAAATCGAATGGAGTGGCCAAATTTCGGAACGTTAGAACGAAGATCCCCAGATATGGCAGCTCACATCGGCCGGTTGCTGTAACGTATCCACAAAGACGCACACGAGATGCTGTCAATTGGTAAAATTATTTTTATTTACATGTATTTACAAATTAAACACACACAAAATCTTAATCACTGTTGTCAAAACAAGACACTCACATCACAAACCGCCATTATAAAACAACTGACTGTAACTTCAATATGGCGACTGCATCCACCGCATATCACGAATTCACAAGTATATTCTTACTACACCATAACTCAACTGAATAACAACTCGTCAACCAATAACTAACTTCCAATAACTAACTTGTCACCGTCAAGATCGTCTCGTTATTTATGTGCCTGGCCACACTTCCAGAGGGATACTTTATGAAAAAACTACCTTCGTGAAAATTCTAGAGTGTTTAATACAAAGATTTTAATGTATGGAATATTCTCAAACGTTCTCGTGCCTATTACCATTCTGGAAGTTACAGTGTGTTTTACAATTATGGATTACAATTTATATATACAGGTAAGAATAAATTATAATATTAATTTACATTTATTTGGATTAACTGAACTGATATAAATATTTACGTACAGCACATGTTTCATGACATAACCTCACAAACAGCGCGATCCTATCGTATGTACGTATGATGTAATAATAATACTAATACTAAGTGGATGTAAACACTTCAAAGTTATACATTACAAGTAATAATAACCATAATCGTAAAATAATAATAATAATAATAATAATAATAATCATGATCGTAAAATAATAATATTAATAATAATTCGAGCTCGATACTTGTGTTAGTTACCCATGGGTGAGAGAATATTGTTTTCAAATTATACCTGTTATCGCACTTGCGTCAGCTGTACCATGACGTTCTCAGTACAACTTTCCAAACATTCGTGCGGAGAAAACTAACCCAAACTCTTGTCACGATACAGACAGACAAAATGAACTAATTAAATAAGCTTGTAGTTTTACACAACTGCTGATATCATGATCATAGCCACAACAACTCCATTTCTGCGTGGAATTGGAACCAAAGGGACATAATTTAATTTTTAAAATCCAACATGCATTGGTCGGGATTATAAGCGTGACCGTCTTGATGAGAAGCCAGTGACAATATCACACGGCTATCATGCCCTTCTCAATCCTTATAAATTTGCCGTGTTTGAGTACTGGAGTTTTATTTCGAAAACTAATAAACCCTTCTGGATTTTGTTAGGAGTCTAGTTCTGCTTGAGCAATTCAGATTGCATTTACAGGAATAACAAAATGACAAAAACTTCCACTTTGCTATGGCAAACTCATATCAAAATTTTACACAGCCGATCTCAAAATGAAACAAAATTCCTGAGAGCATCATGACTGTACGATACGAAAAGGTTGTTTCAAGCATCTATTTGGCAGTTCTTGTTCGAGGTACACGTCTTAAATTAAACTGTATTACAAATCGTCCAAACATAACTCATTCACTCCCGTCATATTCACGTATGATAATTTCCAAACTGTAAGAATATAAATAACTGACTTGCGTTATATTCACATACAGCCACGTTTAATCAATCAAAATTTAACTCAGTAGCCCTACCTCCCGTTGTATTAATATATGAAATGAAAATTAAATGGCGTATGGCTTTTAGTGCCGGGAGTGTCAGATGGCATGTTCGGCTAACCAGGTGCAGGTCTTTTGATTTGACACCCGTAGGCGACCTGCGCGTCGTGATAAAGATGAAATGATGATGAAAACGACACGTACACCCAGCCCTCGTGCCAGCGAAAATAACCAATTATGGTTAAAATTCCCGACCCTACCGGGAGTCGAACGCGGGACCCCTGTGGCCAAAGGCCAGCACGCTAACCATTTAGTCATGGAGCCGGACGTATTAATACATAATCATTATCATTGGATATTTTTATTTGTTTCTTACTTATTAATTGCTTTAGTTACCGGTATCTAATTAGAAATAATTTGAAAAGAACTCATTTATTTTTACAATTAGTATATTCTTTGTGACAGATCACCGTGCTTAGTAGCTGGAGTATAGTATTATTACGTTACGGGATTTCTACATTTGTATATTTTACCTTATTTTGTGATGTGAACTGAACTGCCAGATACTCAGATGCTGTCAGTGTGGCTGTGAACAACTTTATTAAAGTCGGATTTCTGCGCAAAAGAAAGTCACCCAATCTTGACAGCGTAAACAAATCATAAATCAATGTCAGTAAATCAGTCTACTTCGCTTCGTCGTTGCTGAATTCTTCACTGAGAAGGTGCGAGCTTGACGACGTTCCTCAGCTAGTATTGACGTTTCCAACTCTTCGTCATTTACAGTCTCTATAAGAATGAACGTTAATAGCAAATGAAGTCAGATCTTTTCAGTACGCTCCTCACCACATGCTTCCTGCTGCCTGAAGTCCCTAAGTAGGCTTTTCCGACAGTTCCGAAACAAGTTGAAAACAATATCGTCTGGACCTGATGACCTTTCCAAATAATTAATTAATGTTATTTGTTTTACGTCCCACTAACTACTTTTTAAAGGTCTTCGGAGACGCCGAGGTGCCGGAATTTAGTCCCGCAGGAGTTCTTTTACGTGCCAGTAAATCTACCGACACGGGGCTGTCGTATTTGAGCACCTTCAAATACCACCGGACTGAGCCAGGATCGAACCTGCCAAGTTGGGGTTAGAAGGCCAGCGCCTTAACCGTCTGAGCCACTCAGCCCGGCCCTTTCCAAATAATAATAATAGTAATAATAATAATCATTATCATCATCATCATCATTGTACCAAGGGTACACATTCCCTTCCTGTTTGTTTTGTACGTCTTCTCTACTGTGGCCATATCTGATAACAACTAAGAATTTTGAAGTGTTGTCAAAGTTCTTTCGTTAAATCGCTGACTGGCTCTAACGTATACTTTGGAATGAACTCTGGAGAGCAAAGCCCAAAACAAATTTGTAAGAAAATTATGCTTATGTTATATTTTGTGTTTCCAAAGTTGTCAATTATATCTCCGACGCCTCCTTTAATTCTACCAGCCTATCACAAGCTAGAACGTTAAATTATTCACCAATCTTGGACCTTTTTTTTGTAACTTGTGGCTGTCCAACCAAATCTTTTATTGTCAAAATCTAGATGTTTCCCCATTCTCCCTTTATAAGAGGAGCGATTCTTGGCCTCCGGATCTTATCTGGCTGGTTTGGTAGTGTGTGCATCGAGATGGAGGATTGAGAGAGGCTCCTTCGGGAGCTAAGGAGCTGGGAATCACGGCCTTAAGGAGGTTCAAACTAACAAGGTATGGCAGAATAAAATTAAATAAGTGCTTTTCTAGTAATGTAGGGCTTTCTTCAGAGTCTTCGGACTTA
The DNA here is from genome assembly GCF_040414725.1 of Anabrus simplex. Classification (NCBI taxonomy): domain Eukaryota; kingdom Metazoa; phylum Arthropoda; class Insecta; order Orthoptera; family Tettigoniidae; genus Anabrus; species Anabrus simplex. The sequence goes on along the minus strand of NC_090266.1, from coordinate 622,790,871 downwards.
AATTTTATTCCCTACTGGAAAATTAATTAAAAGTAAGGGAGCATGAGTAGTTACCCTCGGAATCCTCCCATTCTATTCGAACTGGGTGACTAAAATTTCCTAACTTCTAAATTTAAAGTTTGTTCTCGGTCTTAAGTGTTTTACCGTTTAGTCAGTCGGTAGCATGGGATTAGTCCCTGTTTCTCTGGGCCTTAAGCACTCTTAGGTTTTCTTCCTTGAATATTTCGGAGTGTATTGCGACCTTTATTTTTTAAAGGTTTCCAATTTTTCGTGGCCGTGTAGTATTGCACGTACCGGGAACTTCTGTACTGAGAGTAACCTTGACCTTAAATACTCTTGTATCACTATGATATTTTCCCATGAAATTTATATCGCCCAACATGGGCATATTTTGTGGTATGTGTCACAGGATGGTAGGTGTATTCTAGCCTTCCTCTCAGACACTCTTCTCTTTCATCCGAATCACAAAATGAGTGCTTAAGATTCTAATATCCTCAACCTTAACTTAAATACCAAGTTTTACGAAATTACATCCAGCCATTTTCCCGTGATACTGTAACAAACAGACAAAAATTAACCTGAACCCCAAATTGACGACGACTACTTCTCCTTTGTTAAGAAGTAAGCCATACTATCCAGTGTCAACTTAGTTAAATGTAACTTAAAAGCTTTTGAATCTGTCGCACACACAAGTTCAATATATAAGTTTCACACTATAACATACCTGCACACTATTAATAGTGTATATTTTATCCTTGTTTAATAATGTATTTTGTACAGGTATGTTATAGTGTAATATTTATATTTAACATGTGTGTTCGACAAAGTGGAAAGCTTTTAAATTGCCATTAGACTACTTTTCTCACAAAATCAAGTTTTATGTTAATATTACAAATAAAAATGGCCTACCAAGTCACCGCTGCTCAGCCCGGAGGCCTGCAGATTATGAGGTGTCGTGTGGTCAGCACGACGAATCCTCTCAGCCGTTATTCTTGGCTTAATATTAAAATAGATGTATTTATTTATTTATTTATTTATTTATTTATTTATTTATTTATTTATTTATTTATTTATTTATTTATTTATTTATTTATTTATTTATTTATTTATTTATTTTGTTTCACTGTTTGGAAACATTTCACATTTTCACTGAAACTTGTGGGGGAAAAAGAGACAACTGAGGAGTGTTTGTTTAAATGGTACTATTTCATTTGAATAATATCGACTACCATGAGCAATCCAGACCAGAAAGATGTAATTACTTAAGAGCAGTACCATATCAGATCATGGGTGCGTTTCATGTGCCTTTTATTATACGTTTTGTTGCGTTTTTCCACAACTTCCTCAAGGTGGAAATAGCGCCTTTTGAACAGACAATCCTCAGCTGGGGACAGCCGCCGAAAGCCACTACAGCCGTTCATAGAAATACTCGTCATTAAATCCGTGATCATTTCAATCCTCGTGTCTTAAAGCACATGGCTATGGATACAGTTTATGAAAACTTACCTGGAACACTCGTTATTATCTACATAAAATGTTCGTGACTGGTCGTACATCATCAGTTTTCAGGGTAAAGAATTGAAATTAACTGAGTGACAAAGGTTAAAATCTCCACGTTCCGCTGTCAAATTCAAACCATCCGTAAGAGTCGAGGATTGTTCCTATTAAGAATGGCCGCCAACGTCGGCTAAGGATTAAGCTGCGCCTCCAATTTAGAGCTTGTCGGTGGGTTTTGAATGAGTCTCATTCAGCCTAGGTAACATAACTGACTAGAGAAGTGAGTTGAAAATCGCACCTTTGCCATCCTAGAAGTGGTTTTGCGTCATTTCTCACGTACCACATCTACTGCCTATCACAGTACCCGGCAGACTTGGCCCTTGCGAGCGTCCTTCAGCATGAGGCTTTCGTTTTACCTATGGAAAATGTGTTAGTTGAAGTGCCAGGAATGTGAATTATGTTATTGATGAAGGAGCATAATACGTCACATTAACTAACGTTGCCAACAATTATTAATAGAACGCATAGATTTTCATTGCAGACTATCAAAATGAAAGCAATTTTCACACTATTTATGGTTGATTAATAAAAGAAGTCATTTGGCAACCAATGTTTTAGTACATACTGACGTATTGACAATGAAACTACAGCATTTCAGTTTAACTGTAATCCTTTACAAAACCTGTCCAAAGGACTGTGGAATTGAATACCAGAATAGTCGATTGCCATTTTGCCATTTATTATTATTATTATTAGAAGAAGAATAATTTTTTACTAGTTGCTTTACGTCGCACCGATACAGATAGGTCTTATGGCGACGATGGGACAGGAACGAGCTAGGAGTGGGAAGGAAACGGCCGTGGCCTTAATTAAGGTACAGCCCCAGCATTTGCCTGGTGTGAAACTGGGAAACCACGGAAGACCATTTTCAGGGCTGCCGACGAACCTACTATCTCCCGAATACTGGATACTGGCCGCACTTAAGCGAATGCAGCTATCGAGCTCGGTAAGAAGAAGAATGATATGCATCAAACATCCCAAAATATGCATACAAATATGCATTAATTCTTTCAGTATGCAAGCTTTGTATTCTATGGTACACGTAGAAAAACAAATACCATCAACAAAACATGATATATTCCATTTTTATCTAAAGATCCACATTATTACTCACTCACTCACACAAAACCGCACACATTATTCCTACCCTTCCTAACTATTGCCAACGGCCGTAGCCGTGTTGAAACACCGGATCTCGTGTGATCTCCGAAGATAAGCAACATTGGACGTGGTCAAAATTTGGATGGGTTGCCACGCGCTGTTGGTGGGGGGAGGGGTAAGGGAATGGAGGAGCGGAAAGGAACTGGCCACCCTATCGTACGTAAACTCCGGCTCAGGCACATTTCTGCAGAGGTTCGGACCTGCATTCGGGCAAAATACACCCCCCGCCCCCCACCCCTCCTCAGTATTCAACAAAATGATTTTATGAACTCTGCGATACTATAATTTTCTTATTTTCTGGTTTAAGTTTATTCCTCCTGTTCGTAAAAACAAACTTGTGCATGTTGAGTGCTCAGCCGGAAGGCTGGCTGTAAACTCAATAGCTCCGCCGTCAGCTGTCACAGATGGCCTTGGCATCACAGAAAAGTGTACTAGGGAAATACAAAGTAAGGTAATTTCCCGTTGCTTTCCTCACTGAGCCAGAAGTTGCTATTACTTACCAGTCTACCGAGCCCACTGAAACGCATGCACGAATGGGCCATATGACTAACATGTTCGCACCATTTTAAACAGGGAATTGCTGCACATGAAATGACATTACTAGTATTGCCCATACCTCAGTCATTTCCATGTTGTCAAAGACAAGACTGAGACAGGTCAACGAAAGTAATAAATTTGTTCTAGCCCACACAAGAAAACGAAGTGCACTGGAAACACTAGGTCTTGCCAGCAAAGACTTAAAATACAGTTATGTAGTCTATAGGAAATGCTCTTTCAGCGTCATACGAAATGAGGAGACAAAACATAAAATCGGGCAAAAAGGTGCTAATTTCCCTTAACTTCGTAAGGCCATTATTTTTTGCGTTTACCTTTGCCATTTTCTGCTTCACATCACTGCAACGTTTTCCACTAACTGCGTCCACTTTTTGGCTTAACGTCGAACCGACACAGATAGGTCTTATGGCGACGATGGGACAAGAAGGGCCTAGGAGTGGGAAGGAAGCGACCGTGGCCTTAATTAAGGTACAGCCCCAGCGTTTGCCAGGTGTGAAAATGGGATACTACGGAAAATGATTTTCAGGGCTGCCGACAGTGAGGTTCGAACCCACAATCTCCCGCATGCAAGCTCGCAGCTGCGCGCCCCTGACCGCACGGCAACCTCCACAATTTTTACAGCAGCGTTAAGCACCTTGCCCTGTGTTCCTATTTGCTAGATGCTATTGTACAAACTGTACAAATAAGATTTCACGCATCGGTACGTTGCCAGAATTACCATGGCATTGACACCATAACAAAAGATGATCTACTGGATGTTAGGTATTTCACCGAAGTCCAGAAAACTCGAAAATGGTATTCGTAGCAATAAATTACAAATATGCACTAGATATGCACTTAACATCAAAATGTGCACAAACATTGAAATTATCCGCACATCGCACCCCAGCAAGAATAATGGCACAACTCAAAAATGTCATTTTTAATTATGACATGCACCATATCCAAAAATAATCACTCTTTCTATCTAGAAAACTGTCATAAGTGTAAATCCTTTCTTTCTAGCGAAAATACACAAATGCCGTTATACTACTTCAGCATACTGAGCGTCGTCAGTCAAAAATATTTGCACTTCTTAGATATGATTTATTGCATTGAAACTCTGTGAAAATGCTGGGCAAATTCTGGGACTGTGCCTTAATTCAGGCCATGGCCTCTTCCTTCCACCTTCTAGCCCTTTCCTATCCCATAGTCGGCATAAGAACTCTCTGTGTCGGTTCGACGTAAAGTAAATAGTAAAAACAAAATCATAATAATAATGATAAATAAATAAATAAATAAATAAATAAATACTCAACACTTCAAAGCGTGAATCAATACTGAAAATGTTCAATATTCTGCCACAAGGTAAGAATGAGATAATTTTCCGCTTTCCAGATGTCAGTTTTCTCTCATTTGTAACTTATTACCAGCTGCACAACGTTCTTTATTTTTTGCTTCGTAAGTAAGCGTTGTGTTTATAATACACGGTATGTATAAGCTTATCAGGTCCTTGTATGATTTTATTTCGTCCTATTGTTGTTCACTAAATTCAGCATTGCATAACGTGAAATATTTTAACTACATTACGTATACCGAGCTACGGGGGTGGTTAGGGGGGGGGGGCGTGATCGGATCAATGGCTTAGGTTCTGACTTCCCGCCCGCGAGGCATAGGTTCAAATACGCTCGATGCTGCGTTGAGATTTTCATCTCAAAAATCACGTGGCCTCAGCAATGGCATCCTGATTTAAAACCACGGCCAAAACCAAAATGAGCCTGGGTGGATCCAGCGACGCCAGAAATAACTGGAATAGACTCAAGAAAGTTTAAACAACAGAGATGCCCAGCTGTGCGCCCGTTGTGGCTAACCCAGTGCGGCCGGGCTGGCGTGACGTAAATGCGGGCAGCTTACGTCACAGTGAAGCGAGAGAGCGAACACGGGTTGCAGGGAAGGGAGGGAGCGTGTGATTACGAAGCTCTCCTCCACTAATAAGCGAAGTGCTGATTGGGGTGCAGTATTCAAAACATAGCGCTATAATAGCAAAAAATGACCTTTTCAAGATAGCCTATTCCGGATTGATTTAGGGCCTATACTGTCAGTTTTCTTTACATACATACATACATTATCATGAAAGACTGATGTCTTTCAACGTTCAGTCTGCAAGCCTCTATGAATTTACTAAACATCGCCACAATCCTCTATTTGCAACTAGTGCTGAGGCCTCGTTTAGTTCTATACCTCTTATCTTTAAAACGTTAGAAACTGAGTCTAACCATCGACATCCTGGTCTCCCTCTACTTCTCTTACCCTACAAAACAGACTCCATTATTCTCCTAGGCAACCTATTCTCATCTATTCGCCTCACATGACCCCACCACCGAAGCCGGTTTATGCGTACAGCTTCATCCATCGAGTTCATTCGTAAAATAGCCTTTATCTCCTCATTCCGAGTACCCTCTTGCCATTGTCCTCACATGAATGTACCAGCAATCATTCCCGCTACTTTCATGTCTGTTACTTCTAACTTATGAATGAGACATCCTGGGTCCACCCAGCTTTCGCTCCCGTAAAGCAAAGTTGGTCTGAAAACAGACCGATGTAAAGATAGTTTCGTCTGGGAGCTGACTTCCTTCTTACAGAATACTGTTGATCGCAACAGAGCTCACTGCATTAGCTTTACTACACCTTGATTCAATCTTACTTACTGTATTACCATCCTGGGAGAACACACAACCTAAATACTTCAAATTATCGACCTGTTTTGGCTTTGTATCACCAATCCGACATTCAATTCTGTTGAATTTCTTACCTACTGACATCAATTTAGTCTTCGAAAGGCTAATTTTCATACCATACTCATCGCACCTATTTCCATAATTTTAGACTGCAGGCTTTTGCCCAATCTGCCATTAAGACCAAGTCGTCAGCATAGCCCAGACTGCTTACTACATTTCCACCTAACTGAATCCCTCCCTGCCATTTCATACATTTCAGCAGTTGATCCGTGTAAAGTACGAACAGCAAAATGAAAGATTACAGCCTTGTCTAACCCCTGTAAGTACCCTGGACCAAGAACTCATTCTACCATCAATTCTCACTGAAGCCCAATTGTCAACATAAATGCCTTTGACTGATTTTAATAATCTACCTTTGATTTCATAGTCCCCCAGTATGGCGAACACCTTTTACCTCGGTACCCTGTCATAGGCCTATGCTTTTTGTAGATCTACGAAACATAAACACAACTGCCTAGTTCTCTCGTAGCGTTTCTCAATTACCTGGCTCATACTGAAAATCTGATCCTGACAGCCCCTCTGTGGTCTAAAACCACACTTGTTTTCATCCAACTTTCTCTCAACTACTGATCGCACCCTCCCTTCCAAGATGCCAGTGAATACTTTGTCTGGTATACTAATCAATGAGATACCTCGATAGTTGTTGCAATCCTTCCTGTTCCCTTGCTTATAGATAGGTGCTATTACTGCCTTTCTCCAATCTGAAGGTACCTTACCAACACTCCATGCTAATCTTACTACTCTATGAAGCCATTTCATCCCTGCCTTCCCACTATACTTCACCATTTCCGGTCTAATTTAATCTATTCCTGCTGCTTTATGAAAATGGAGTTTATTTACCATCCTTTTCACTTCCTCAAGCGTAATTTCACCAACATCATTTTCCTCCTCTCCATGAGCTTGGCTGTTCGCAACACCACCAGGAAGATTTCCTTTTACGTTGAGAAGATGTTCAAAATATTCCCTCCACCTCTCCATTGATTCCCTGGGATCTATTATGAGTTCACCTGAATTACTCAAAACACTGTTCATTTTCTATTTTCCTCCCTTACTAAAATTCTTTATTACTGTCCAGAAAGGTTTCCGTTCTGATTGACCTAGCCTTTCCAGATTATTACCAAAATCTTCCCACGACTTCTTTTTGGGTTCAACAACTATTTGTTTCGCTCTGTTTCTTTCATCTACGTACAAATCCCTGTCTACCTCGGCCCTTGTTTGGAGCCATTTTTGATAAGCATTCTTTTTAAGTTTACAAGCTGCTCTCACTTCATCATTCCACCGAGATGTTCGCCTTTTCCCATCTTTACACGCAGTTGTTCCTAGGCATTCCCCTGCTGTTTCTACTAGAGCATCCCTGTATGCCACCCATTCTCCTTCTATATCCTGAACCTGATTACTATCTACTGTTCGAAACTTCTCACTAATCATATCCATATACTGTCTAAATTCCTCGTCCTGGAGATTTTCTATTCTCATTCCTTTTCAGACAGATTTCACTTTCTCTATCCTATGCATAGAGATACTTAGTTCACTACAGATCAGATAGTAGTCTGTATAATCGAAAAATCCCTGGAAAACTCATACATTCCTAACAGATTTCCTGAATTCGAAGTCGGTTAAGATATAGTCTATTATGGATCTGGTACCCCTAGCCTCCCATGTGTTGTGGTGAATAGCCTTATGCTTGAAGAATGTATTCGTAACTGCTAAACCCATACTAGCACAGAAGTCCAGCAAACGCTTCCCATTCCCATTAGCTTCCATATCTTCCCCACATTTACCAATCACCCTTTCGTATCCTGCAGTTCTATTCCCAACTCTCGCATTGAAATCGCCCATTGGCACTATTCTATCCTTGCTGTTGACCCTGACCACGATGTCACTCAATACTTCATAAAACTTGTCAACTTCATCCTCATCTGCACCCTCACAAGGTGAATACACTGAGACAGTTCTGGTTCTAATTACTCCAAATGCCATATATACCCACATTATTAGCTCATTTACGTGTCTAACAGAAACTATGTTGCGTGCAATGGTATTTCTGATAAACAGCCCTACCCCATACTCTGCCCTTCCCTTTCTAACACCCGTCAAGTACACTTTATAATCTCCTATCTCTTCCTCGTTATCTCCCCTTACCCGAATATTACTTACTCCTAGCACACCCAGGTACATCCATAAGCCCCATTAATATTGATAGCACTCTCGTATATTTATTAAAAGAAAACTGACACGTTATAAAATTGTTGTTACTATATACAAATGTACAGAGTTAAAACGTACAAGGTACGATTTACAATTCCTTGGATGGACAAGACAGTATTTCCATTTGTAAAAAATAGTAAAATTTCTGTTATTCATTAATCAAAAAGTAATAAAATTACATAATTCAACAAGTTTACTGCTTGAGTTTGCACACTGTTGTCATGTTGTGTGACTTTCTCTGTTCACTGAATTTCTGAAAATAGTATTTACAGTTTAACAGGCGCCCAATGATAATAGCTAGCCTCTAAATAGTGAGAGTGAGTTTCATCACGAGTGAGGCCATAGATATTTACTACCCACGATTAAATTACAACAACAATGTAAATATACACTAGTGCCCAAAAGTTAAGAATAATCACTAAACGAGGCCATACCGCCTGATAGAAATGTCAGACGGATTGCTGAACAAACGGAAGCTGAATCACACACCATATGTCACTCTACTTGTCCAAAATAACAGTGTCAGAAAGGTTCTGATAGCTAAGGTACACCTTTGAGAACAACTAACAAAAGTTGGCAATGTCTTCCACAACAAAATATGCTGCTAATAGGGTGTATGATTACCCCTAACGGCCACACATGCTCCGCAGCGACGCGACGTGGCATGTTCTCTATCAGATGGTCCAAGAGCTCTTGTAGCAGTCGATCCCATTCCTCCGAAAGGGAAATGCGAGGTCTTGGAGGGTCGTTGGTGGAGGCTGACGGGATGCAATTCGCCTCCCCAATGCATCCCAGGCATGTTCTACAGGCTTCAGATCCGCAGACCTCGCTGGCTAGTCCATGGAATGAATGTCTTACCCAGCCAGAAATTCATCCACCAAAACAGCGCGGTACGGTCGGGCATTATAGTCGATTAAAAGGAAGTCTGGTCCACCCGCACCTCTGAAGAGTCAAACATGTAGTCTCAGTACCTCATACCTGTATCTCCGAGCGTTAACAGTGTTCCTCGGAACACCCATGAAGATGTGCAGGTCCTTACGGCCATTCAACATGATGCCGCTCCACACAATGACGCAACCACCACCTTACTGGTCCCGTTCCACGATGTTCCTGTGGTTGTATCGGCTACCCGGTTCTCTCCAGATTAATGTACGACGGGAATCGTACTGCAAACTGAAGCGGGATTCATCTGTGAAGAACACAATGCTCCATTCATTCATGGTCCAGTTTCGATATTGACGGCTCCACAGTAAAAGGGGGTCGTCTCTGTGCTGGAGTGACCGGGACGCACACCGCTGGACGTCGGGCAAACAGCCCTGCTGTTCTGAGCCTCCGGTACACAGTTTGCCGGGAAACGGCAACCCCTGAGATGGCTGCAAGCTACACCGGCAATTGTCTTGCAGGTGCACTCCGATTTCATCGGGCGGTTAAGGCCAGATATCAGTCCTGCTGTGGGGTGGTTACCCTTGGTCGACCTGGTACGGGCCTACGACTAACATCTCCTGTGTCTCGAAATCGTCTCCAAAACCTGGAAATGACACTTTGTGACACATTCAAGGATACGGCGACTTCGGTCTGTTTCTGGCCTGCTTCCAGGTGGCCGAATATTCTACCCTGCAAAACGGGTTCCAAATGACGTCGTTTTGCCATTTTGTTGTCACGTACCTCGTACCTGTATCTCCGAGCGTTAACAGTGTTCCTGCTAGTCAAAACAGGGAACACTCCTTTCCTATACAGAGCGAACACGTAAGTTTGGTAGGTGCATACGTCGTGCGATTTGCGGTCTATTTCCTGTTGCTCTGCTTACTCGTAACTCATGCTTAACTTTTTGATACTAGTGTATTAACTAGATGCTGTAGTTATACAATATGCCTTCAAATAAATAACCTAATTGATGTTAATCGCGGTAAGCATGATTGGATTGTTTGTGAATTTATCAGATAATTTAAACCCAAAACAACCACAAGCCACAGCTTATCGACCTTACCTCATATTATAGTAAACATGGTTCTAAAGCACTCTTAAAATTTAATAGTGAAAGTTGGAATTCATTACGTACATTATAAACATATTTGAGGTTGTTGGCCTAACTCTTTATTGTATGCGGTAAAAATACATAAACTGCAATTAACGTAAATAACTTTTTTCTTACAATGTAAATTGAGAATGACGTGGACTTCGGCTCTCTTTCTTTCATTATTTTCTGCCTCCATTTCAAACTCGGGTATCACAGCAGTGATCGAGAGTGACTGGGAGAACTTCGGCCACCTTCACGGCTGTGACGTAGCCACAACGTCACTGTGGTAGAATAGCATACGCTGCGCTCATCGCCTGCCAGTCCGCCCACTTACAGTGTTGGGCCCGCGGGACGGCATACCCAGCGTGAACACCTCGGTTATACAGGGCTGGGCAGAGGAACTTGCTTACTTGAATTTGGCGTCCTGAAGCCATGGTTGCTCCGAGGAAGGGTGGGAGTAGGCACATTCGAGATGGCGGGGCGTAAAGTTGTCACTGCTTGGTTTAGCGAGCATTACGGAGTGGACGAAGGAGGAGCGCGCGTTTACTCTCGAGGCTTACATTTTTAACGGTCGCTCAATTTTCGCAACGCAATGTGCATTTCGTACCCATTTCAGTATTGCGCCCCGTGGTCATCTTCCTGGTAGGCCATCTATTGTTTCATGGGTAAATAACTGCAGGGAAACTAGTGATGTGAAGGAAAAAACCTGGGCTTCCACGAAAACAAGGTCACCGCAAAGTGAGGCATCCTGTTGTGCAATGCCCTGAGCGCTCTGCCCACAAACATGCTGCTGCTGTTGGTTGTCTGTTCGTTCTGTGAGGCGAATCCTTCACGACTGACTGAAATTTAATATCTGCAAAATGCCTGGGTTGCAGGAACTTAATCCACACGATTTTGTTGCTCGAAAAAAATGCACGTCAGGCGCTTCTTGTCATGCCTCATTACACACTTGTTTTATTCAGTGATGAGGCTCATTTCCATCCCTTACGATCTGTAAATAAGCAGAACATGCGCTACTGGAGCCCTGTGAACCCCAGACTACTTCATCAGCGTCCCCTACATTCACAAAGTTTGGTGTGCACTATCGCGAGTTGGAATAATTAGTCCATGGTACATTTTTTGGGGGAAGAAAACGAGCGAGCAGTGTCGGTGACTGCTGTCCATTATGTCCACTTGATTCAGGGTTTTTCTTGCCAGCACTCAACGTGATGAATGTACCAGATGTATGGTTCCAGCAGGACGGTGCCGCGGCACACACAGCGCGTGTCGATGACTCCTTTGCAGCAACGATTCCCACGACGCCTATTCTCCTTGAGGGACTATCTTCACTGGCCTGCCTGGTCGCCTAATTTAGCCCCCTGCGTCTAATTTTTATGGGGCTATCTAAAATCGATTGTTTACTACGATCGTCCTCAGACCCTGGCTCACCTGAAGAACATCATTCGTTAAGCTGTCGCCAGCATACCCGTCGTGGATATGTTGGAAAGGGTTGAACGAAACTTTCGAGTTCGATTACCACAGTGTAATGAGAATAATGGACGCCATCTGCCTGATATCATTTTTAAAACAGTGTAAACATAAAACATAAATGATGTACTTGATGCTGTTCAAAAAATTAAATATATACCTGTATTACTTATTATTAAATTGAATTTCTAAATAAGCAAGTTGCTCTGCCCCACCCTGTATATACCGAGCGAGTTGACTGCGTAGTTTGGGTCACATAGCTGTGAGCTTACATTCGGGGGTTAGTGGATTCGAATCCCACTATCGGTAGCCCTGAAGATGGTTTTCCGTGGTTTCCACGTTCATTCCAGGAAAATGTTGAACCTGTACCTTAATTAAAGTCATATTCACTTCTATCCCATCCCTAGCACTTTCCAATGCCGTCGTCGCCATACCCTAAGACCTTTCTGTCTCGATGCGACGTAAACAAATAGCTACATATAGTTTATGCATGTGTTGTGTGTGGAATTTAGATAACATACTTTGTAAGCACGAGTGTAATGTGTAGAATTATTACCACGTGTTATTGCAAAGATTCCTGCTTATTGTATACAATATAGTAGGGCCTATTTAATATTTTAAATAAACCTGGACACTTCTTGCTCGCTGATGTTATACAAACGCTATGTAATAAATGAACTGAGGACATTCAGGCATTAACATTTACGCAAACTAAATAGGCACTAGGATGTTAAAAATGGTGCTATCAAAACTATTAAACAAACGATTTAACTGTTTAAAATTTGTATTTCCACCTTAACAATGTAAAGTACGGGTTTTACAACATTTGAAAGTGTCAGTCTCCTATTGATCTCCTCTTCTTCCTACGAGTACCATTCAACCAATTACTTTGGATCGGCACTCTATCCGAGTTAAACCCATTTCTACGGCTGGATCACTATTACGTCTTTTTATTGTGGTTGGTAGTGTGATGTGTTGTATGTCAATGAAGATGTGTATTAAGTTGGACTCAAACACTCAGACTCGAACTGAAGTATTAAGCAGAAGTGGCTAAAATTATCAGTCAGACCAGGAATCGAACCCGGAGCCCTCTGAACTGAAGGCTACAACGCTCACTATTCAACCAATGGACCAGAGTACGCAGAAAATTCCTGTGGAAGAAAATTCCGGCTTTTCGATTCCTCCGAAAAATATAAAGGAAGTTAGTGCGACGTAATATATATAAAATGTTTATTTCATTTCAAATTCCCACAAGTGTCGTCTAGGATTCGAACCATGACTATCTTGGTGAGCCATGACGATCAGTCCCGCTGGGAATGGCTAGGATGTAAGGGTGTCTCTCTCGGTTCGTGGATTTGATACGGTTTTATTTTGAGAAGAGCGAAGTGACGAATGAAAGCCAATGAACTGCGAATTAGGAAGTGAGGAAATTAACGGGAAATGGGCAGCACATCTCACGTGGCTACACAACGTCACCGTTAATGAACGGTAACTGCAGCCTATACTACCTTGCCGGCATTGATTTCCCAAGTCTTAATTGGTTCGTGGTGAGAGTGGAAGAGACTTTGGAGAAGTGAGCTGGGAGATCAGGCTTCTTCGTGGAATCTCCAGTACAAGATGACTGTCGAACATAGTGGACAGCATGCAATTAATAATAATAATAATAATAATAATAATAATAATAATAATAATAATAATAATAATAATAACAACATGTAGATGGCCCCTTCCTAGAGTTAGGCAACTCTTTAACATATTACATTAGTGTCGTCTAGTAGCGAGACGACCGGGCGAGTTGGCCGTGCGGTTAAGGGTCGCGCAGCTGTGAGCTTGCATCCGGGAGATAGTATGTTCGAACCCCACTGTCGGCAGCCCTGAAGATGGTTTTCGGTCGTTTCCCATTTTCACACTAGATAAATGCTGGGTCTATACCTTAATTAAGGCCACGGCCCCTTCCTTCCCACTCCTAGGCCTTCCCTGTCCCATCGTCGCCATAAGACTTATCTGTGTCGGTGCGACGTAAAGCAAAATAGCAACAACAAAAGAAGTAGCGAGACGTTGAACTCTCGCATGATATCAGTACTTTAGCCTACCGATAAGTATTGACTTTTGTTTGTGCTGGCCACTTAGGAGCCTATGTTGGAACCTTTTAGTAAGAGTTGTAGTGGCTAGGAGTTGTCACCCTTAGATTGGGCTAAATTGCAGAGCAAAAGGGCAACTAGTCAGTGAGAAATTTCGTATTGAAAATTTCACCTATAGGGGAAGAGTGAGGTAAGTCAGTAGCAAACAGGGGAAAAGAGAGGTAAGTCTTTTTATTACAGCTATTAGAATGCAGCTGTATGGAGTACGAAGTGTGCTGTGTGTGGCAACACTGCTGGATGTTCGTCGTGTGTGTTTTTGCAAGACAATTAGGCCTACAACTGCACAGTGTTATTTTGGCTGTTATTGTGTGTGCCAGCGAAGTTAAAACATGGATGCAAATACCTGTGCAGAGAGATTGTAGGTGGTCAACAACCGAATGAATCTTATCAAAGTAGTCAGAAGAGGGATACTTTTGGTAGGATCAAGGATACAAAAAGGAAATACTGGGAGCCCAGTCTCATGAGATTGATGATCCTAGTAACTGTAGGATGAAGTGTTTCAACAGTACTGGCATAAAGCAGAAAAATAAGATAATCAACGACTTCAATGGTTTATAGTGTTGGGAGAAACAAACTTTTCATTTGGCTGGTTTAATTACATCCCACGATAGAAAACAGAGGAGACCAAGAAAAGATGAAGAAGATGCCATTCTTCGAGACAAAAGTTTCAAATGCAAGTTAGGGATTTCAGATGGGTGTGATGCAAACGAAATTGAAGTATGTCAAAAAGCTTTCAGATTTTTGCATGGGATTTAGAAAAAGAGACTTGAAAATACTCAGAGATGCATAAAAATTAATACACAAATAGGCATCGATATGCGTGGCAAACACACTAACAGGTGCAACAAATTATCTGTAGAATATGAAAGGCTAGTTATAGATCACATCTCATCATTTAAGAGTCGTGAAAGCCATTATAGCAGAAAGAGGACTCAAAATTTGTAACTCTCTGAGGAACTTCCTCTTTAACATGTATAAAGGAAAGAATCCTGAGCACTCGGTCTCCTATGAAGCATACCGAACAATTTTGAATACACGGTTCAGTATTGCCCTTGGGTACCCCAGAAGTGATTCATGTAGTACTGTGCCTGTGATGTGTTTGTTACAAATAATTTCCAAAAATATCCCCTTTCCAAACATTTCTACAAACATCGTTTTCTACAAGCGACAATTGAGCTTCCTTTCTTTCAACGTCCACCAATTGTCTGACAACAAGGCTGTTTTCTATGTTTACCCTAAAAATAATTGCAGGAAAGGGGCAAATGAGGTAACACCTTTTTTAAATAAATACTCTACATTACAAGAATTCTTAACTCAGAAATCCGGCATTTAAATATCTTCTGACCGAGCTCGAACGCTGCAGTCGCTTAAGTGCTGCTGATGATGATGATGATGCTTGTTGTTTAAAGGGGCCTAACATCTAAGGTCATCGGCCCCACCAGTATCCGGGAGATAGTGCGTCCGAACCCCACTGTCGGCAACCCTGAAGATGGTTTTTCGTGGTTTCCTATTTTCACACCAGGAAAATGCTGGGGTTGTACATTAATTAATATTGTACCGCGAGGTACACCTCATCCCCGTGCATTTAAAGGAAGCGCCTTGAAGAACTCTATGTAACATACGAATCTTGAAACACCGAGTGCAAGAAGTTGGGACGTTGATCAACAGATGTCACTACTAAAGTGATATGGTAATGTGTTATTTTATGATTTCCTAATCTGATTGGATTTATTTTATTTTCTTGTGTGTATCACAGGTTGCAACAACTATTTCAAGAAATTTGGACTTTTCTCCATAGATACCTCTATTAAAGAACTGATGTCATGCACTTTGGTGCAAAGTGGAATAATTAGAAATTTAAAGAAATTTTGTATTTACAGGTTTTCTAAACTGACCATTATTCCTTGTTTTGGTATTTCTAAGGTTGCAACACTTCTAGCTCTTCCCTGATTGTAACGGCTTATGTTTTATTATCTTTCTGTCTGGCCGGGACATCCCGCTATGGTGATCAAGTAGACCATACACCCAGCGACTCAACTCCGAGTGTTGGGCGGCGGTAGATAACCTGACTTCGTAAGGGTGCCAACGGCTTGGGACAGATGAGCTCTTTTAGGTGGGGCGATGGTCCCTTCAGTGGAAGAAATGCCACTTGGAGCCATCTCACCATGTTTCATGAAGCTTCTTTAAAAGGATCAACGTAGAGGTCCATGGGACTCTGCTGACTGCCAGTATCGGATGAACTCAACAGTAGCGTTAACGGTAGCGTCCAAGTGTCAGTCAGCGAGACTGATATGGTTTGGCGTCATACCATGCTGACCGTGACAGTACGACATATTTGTAGGAAGATAATCGATAGGTCGCCTCCCCGCAAAAGTGAGGCAAAAGCTAGGACACGTGCTCCCGTGCAGAAAGCGGGAAATACGTTGCCAAAGTTGAGAATCGGTACGTGGAACGTTGGCACGCTCACCGGAAAAACATCTGAACTAGCAGACATTCTAGAAAGGCAATGACTGGACATCGCAGTTGTGCAGGAGGCAAAGTGGAGAGGAGGAAAAGCCAGAAACATCGGCCATGGCTATAGGCTCTTCTACAACGGTGATACCAATGTAAGAAGTGGTGTAGGAATCATTCTCACCAATAATCTTAGCAGAAGGCTGCTTTCAGTCACACGGATCAGCGGCCGTCTAATGGCAGTTAAAATAGCCAAGGATTATACCGTCTGCCTCAATGTGATCTCTGCATATGCGCCTCAGGCTGCCTGTGATGAAATCACGAAACAAAAATTCTGGAAGGACTACGACCATCTAGTGCAGCAGATTCCACATGAAGAGAACAAGATTGTGTTGGGTGACCTTAATGGTCATGTTAGAAGGACTGGCGAGGATTATTCCGAATGTCTTGGAGGCTTTGGTTACAGAATAAGGAATGATCAGAGTGGAGAGATCTTCCAGTTTGCCTCAGCGTACAATCTAGCTGTGGTCAACATATACTTTCGGATGAAGGAAGAACACCTTATCACATACAAGGTGAAGACCTCATCAATGGTACAAGACCGAGTGGAGGAGAAAGTCATACGTACACAAATTGACTACATTCTCTGCAACCGTCTTCTGTTGAGACAGTTTGTTGACTGCAAGGTCATCCCAGGAGAACCTCTGATATCTCAACATAGGCTTTCGATCGGAGAGCTACCGCTACGGTGCCCGTTAACAACCGAGTCAGACCAAATACGAAGATTAAGTGGTTCAAATTGCGAGATAAAGAGACAACACAACCACTTATTAATGATATCGAGGCGTATATTGTCCAGGACATGCAGGAGAACGACAACGACACCCCAGATCAAATGTGGAAGAGATTCCAGGAATACTGTACCATCAGGGCAAGGCATCGTCTTGGAGTTTCTAATGGCGCACTGAAAATAGACAAGGAAACCTGGTTTTGGAAATACAAGGTCCAGGAGGCACTGAAGAAGAAAAAGACTGTGTTTAAAGCTTGGTAGAAGGAGAAAGACAACCAGAATAGACAATACCTAAAGGAAAAACAAAAGGTCATCACAAAGCAGGCCAAGAGAGTCGTAGAAATAGCTAAAAGTGAAGCGCAGCAAGGCCTCTATGACGACTTGGAGACACCAGAGGGTGTGCAGCGGATCTACAAGGTCGCTGTTCAGCGCGAAAGAAAGTCCAGGGATATTGTCGCCACCAAATATATCCACGGTGATCGGGGAACATGACCGACTAATGATAAAGCCATTAACAACCACTGGAAGAACTGTTTCGAAGGGTTACTAAATGAGGAGTTTCCACGAGACCGAGTAGTTTCTCAGTGTCCAGTTGAGGGACCTGTGCCTGAAGTCACCCCTTGTAATGTTGCAGCAGCTGTGTCAAAGATGAAGAACGGCAAAGCAGTTGGCCCTGTTGATATTCCGGCTGAACTATGGAAAGTCCTAGGTGCCGAAGGAAATGAGTAGTTGACGAAATTGTTCAACAAAATCCTCGCAGGATTTCCAATGCCAAAACAGTTCCTTCAAAGCTTCCTTGTGCCCATCTCTAAGCAAATGGGTGATGTCCGAGAATGTTAGAATTACCAAGGCATCAAGCTCACTTCACACACGCTCAAAATCTGCATCAAGTGTTTGATTAACATCCATAGGAAAAGTGTGGTTTCACATCAGTTATGTCAGCAAGTGACGCAATTCTGACTCTGCGGGTCTTTCTTTATTGAGAAACAGCCTGAGCTACGTAAAGACCTCCATATGGTATTCACCGATCTTGAGAAAGCCTTCGATCGCGTTCCTAGAGATATTGTCTGTGCAGCACTAAAACATCAAAAAGATCCTAATGTGTATGTGAAGATGATCTAATAAATGCACCTACGTCCATCTACTATGGTGAAAACCACTGCAGGTGTTTCAGATAGTTTCCGTATTGATGTTTGTGTACAGCAGGAGTCGGCACTGAGCCCGGTACTGGTCAACATTGTCATCAACTACCTGACGGAGCAGCTGATGACAGACCTGTCGTGGACCATACTTTATGCAGACGATATTGTTTTAGTTGGTGAGTCAGTCATAAGGTTGATGCAATCTTGGGACTATGGCGAGTAGTACTAGAGACAGATGGATTAAGAATAAGTCGCAAGAAGCCAGGGCAAGCGTGCCCACACAACACTGCTTTCCCTGCTGAAGAACCACTGATGATGACCGACAAGTTTAAATATATGGACCGGTCATCACAACTGATGGTAATATCGATGCAGATGTCAAGCACCGCATCAGTGTTGGCTGGATGAAACGGCGGTCTCATACTGGTGTTCTGTGTAATAAGCGCATGCCAGTCAAATTAAAGGGCAAAGTGTAAGAAGCCACTCTCCGGCCTGTCCTCATATACGACTCCGAATGTTGGGCAAGGCAGAAAAAGCATGACCAGCGAATGCTCGTCACAGAGATACGGATGTTGCGATGGTCGGCGGGAGTCACTCTGCGTGACAAAGTGCGCAATGAAGACGTGCGAGGATCCTTTAAAGTTGTGCCTATCAGCGACAAGATGGAGGAGAAATAGCTCCGCTGCTATGGTCACGTTAGAAGAAGAAATGAACACCATTTAGTACGGAAAGCTCTTGCCATCGAAGAGCCGAAGAGAGCAAGAGAGCGTCCTAAGGCAACATGGAAACAAACTGCTGAGGCTGCTTTAAGGAAAGTGTAGTGCCATTAGATCTGGTAGAAGAACGTCGGACATACTCTCTCCGAGTCCGACCCTGAGTGAGCTCGGGAGTGCCCGGTTTATGAGTGCATATACGGCTAGCAAAAGCAAAGTAAAGTCATCTCCGTTTAGGCCATGAAGGCCCTTGGAGGGGTGGAAGGTAAAGGCTTGCACTATCCGTAACCTCGGCACTTAATAGGGTAGAGTGGTTAGCTCTACGCCCGGCCGTCTTTGTCCCCAGGAATTAAAGTGGTACTCATTTTTGGTGTAGGCTGAGTGAACCTCAGGGACATGTGCACCTCCGGAAGTGGAAATCTCCTTTCTTAAATTTTTCTACTTCCTGGCGGGGATTCGAACCCATGTCCTTCCAGGCGAACCGCGCACGCCTTTACCGCCTCGGACATATACGACCAGGAAAGAAGAAAAAATAGTTCATTGATTATCTGCCTGTTTTTTAATCTGATAATTCATTCATCGAAGTTGATGTGTTTCTTACGGGAGTACGGCGAACGTGCTCTCGTTTACCGATATGTGGCATGCAGCAAGTGTTCTTGTCCTCTGTTTGAAGGTACTCAAATGCGTCAGCTTCGTGGCACGTAAAGGATCTCCTGCCGGACGACATTCTGCCACCTTAGCGTCCCCAAAAACCGTAAAAGGGGGCCGATGGCCTAGATGTTAGGCTCCTTTAAACAACAAGCATCATCATCATCATCATCATCATAAAAACCGTAAAAGGGGGCCGATGACCTAGATGTTAGCCTTTAAACAACAAGCATCATCATCATCATAAAAACCGTAAAAGGGGCCGATGACCTAGATGTTAGCCTTTAAACAACAAGCATCATCATCATCATCATCATCATCATCAAAACCGTAAAAGTATTTAGTGGTACTTAAAACTTTGAAACGCTGTCTCAACGGCCAGGATACCATATTACGAGAGAGACATCGAAAAACTTGCTCCACTGTTAGATAAATGCCTCAGTTGCCATGGGGACTATGTGATGATTGGTAAAACAAGAGAGAGAAGAACTTCTTGGTTAGGTCCTCGCCGCTGTGTTCACAGTTGCGATCTTATCTAGACACGATCGGTTAGCATTTAAAAGTGTATTTCGTAAGTCCTTTACTAGTTTGATCAGGCAAAGAGTTTGTGAAAATCTGACCTTTACTATAAGGAAACGTGACGTCTTGAATCAAAGCCAAGGTACTTGGTCAGTACTCAACCGTGTGAACTATTCAACCGGGCAAACCGGGCGTAGAGTTAACCTCTCTATCCCACTTGGTGCAGAATTTATGAATAATGGAAATCTGTATCTTCTGTTCCTCCAGGTACCTGCACGGCCTATATAGAGATGACGTTGCACTTGCTTTGTTTTACGCGATTATAGCAATATGCTAGTGAGTACTTGCCAGTCAAACCATAATGTCTCGCTCGTAGCATCGTGTTCTATTTCTATGAAGCACTTCAGTCTATTTTAACATAATGATAACTGGGGACATGTAAAGGTACTGTTCTCATGTTTTGAATTAATTTTCTCTCAAAGAAAATACTGGTACTTTGTGCTTGCTTCCTGGGTGTGTAAATTACCTTGGATAACGCGTGTAACTTTGGTCACATTATAGCAGTGGATATGTAATTAACTGGTATAGAAATTGCATAAACGACTCGTAGCTAGAACTTGAAGTAAGGCACATTTCCTGACTTTAGCTATAGAGAATGAGCAAGACCCAACGAGAGGCATATCTAGGACGATCGCTGATAACTGTTACAGAGATACGTAAACAAAATATTCGTTCAGGATTATTAACCCTACAGACCCACCGTGCGTACTTACGCGCAGCTACTTTGAAGCTTGAATTTCACTACAGAAATCCTTAGAGACCTCACGACATGTTGTATGCAGTTCTATACTTCATACAAGACAAAAGTGCAGCTGTCTAAAGTATATAATAAGAAACTTGATAGCGATGAAGAGAACATGGCTGACGATCGCCCAGCTCGCGGAGGTACGAATATAAATGTCGCTACATTTTATTAGATATAAAAGATGTAATTTCGAGTTACTGCTACTGACTGCGAAGTGAAAATTTGTGGTATCTGCTTTGTATAATTGTAATATCAAATTTCGTTATACAGTAATATAACAAGTCTCAGACTATTAAAACAATTATGAACATCAACATTTTGGATTTTCTATGTCACCTCTTGATAAAATATTGCATTCTGCAGAACTTTATGATAACAAAACTGTACTGAAAAGATTTGCTGTTCATCACACAGAAATTCTGGTCTGAAGTTGGTGGTGTTGGTGATGGTGGTCCTGGTGGTGGTGATTATTGTTTTATAAGGAAGTATAACTAGAAAAAATGAAGGGATTCGATATTTCGAAAAATAATGGTATGGGCCGAGGAAAGGGGTCGGAAAATAACAAGAGTTGACTGAGGCTGGTCGGATAGGATAGATGAAAGTGAGGAGCCTGCCACAAGTTTGTGGAAGAAATGCCAAACCACGCTCCCACGTTAAGAGCCCCTGGGAACCCTTTTAGTCGCTTCTTACGACAGGTTGGGCTGAAGTGGGTTTGAAACTTGAATTCTAACTCACGCAACAGTTGGCATAGACTATCACCGATATTCCTACCTTTCGTTAGTGAGCGACCAGTGAAACTGCTCATACCTTTGACCCACGGCCGGCACTAGGATTTTTACCGCACAGAATGATGATATTAGAAGTGACGCATTCTAGTCGTCTTGAAGAGTTTCCATTGTCAAGTTTAACTCATCCATTTTAAACTATGTATTTAGTTGTTCATGTTCTCAGATTTTGCAACACCTAAGTCTTCCTCACATTCACCCATTCATCGTCGTGTTCTTGGATCTAATTCCATGGGCTAGGAAAGTCTACTAATAACATAATAACCCCGTTAACTAGAATGGGCTGACAATACAACAGTAGAGTACGAAAATACTGAAAATACTGTGGTCACTAAATGTTTTAAGAAATTGACTCACATGTCTTCTTAAAGGGAATAGCCAAATACTAACCACTACTACTACAAGCAGATTTGGACCTCACTTAAGAACTCGTTCTGCTGGACCAGAAAATTGGTAGGAAGTTCACTTAAGACATCGCTGAGCATGTTGGCAAGGTGATATGGATCACGTAGCTGTTAGCTTGCATTCGGGAGATAGTGAGTTCGAACCCTTTTGTCGGCAATCCTGAAGGTGGTTTTCCGTGCTTTCCCATTTTCGCAATGGGCAAATTCTGGGACTCTAATTAAGGTCATGTTCGCTTCCTTCCCAGTCGTAGCCCTGTCCTATCCGATCGTTCGCCACAAGCCCTGTCTGTGTCGGTGCGACGTAAAGCAAATAGTAATTAAAACATTATTTACTTAATGTAAATAGTCTTTCCTGCGTAAAATAAAATTTACCTCCTCGAAAATAATAGTTTTAAATTAAGATTTGTGTATCAAGTTATCAATTGCAATGAAATTTCCTAGGATGATCAGTTAGAACGTTACCTCTGCCGCTGTCCACACCACGACAAAATAAGTGTTTAGGAACAGAAATCCGACGGTTTTCTCGTTTATGCTAATAAAATGTTATATTAATGTTACATATAAGCATATGACAATGATGTCATACTGCATAATATTTTAGCTTCCATCATAAACGACACAGAAGTTTCAAATCCTAGTATTTTGATGTATTCGTAATGAACTGTACGTGTTGGTAAGATAGGTTTTTAGCGTGTGAAATTCTATTCGTGCTGTCAGAATTTCATTTCCGGTATTGTTTCATGTAACTTCGAAATAGATCTATCGGTATATTTTTATAGTGCATCAGTAGCCTACGTCATCATCAGCTAACTGCTCCGAACCATCCAGCTATTTTCAGCAATTTATTAAATAATTACCGTTGATTTTACGGCAAAATTAGTATTGCCATTAAATGTATATGTTAACTGATCATTCGCTCAAGTTTCATTGAAATCTGTCGAGTCCAACCCAAACAGTTTTCTTTCCATCCTGCCAGACTCTGGCCTAGAGCGGTAGACTGGACAGTCTCCTCTTGGAGGGGACACTCTCAGGATTATTGATCGCTTTCTCCATCCCAACAGGGTTACATCACTGCCAGTACGCAGACAACTATTTCAGAGAAAACTCATTTCCAACTGGCTAACTCTTGCTGGAACTATATTCACCGATAAACAATCTTCTGCATGCAATATTTACTTTAACTGTGTATACGATAATTCATTAGTTTATGTTTACATTTCCAAGTGACTTAATCTCTATGTATTAAATAACATGTCCTGACTGACTGATTTATCATTGCCGAAGCAAAACTATTGGACATAAAGAAATGAAATTTTGGAAATACATTCATATTACAGTGCATGTGCTCACTGAAGGAGGATTTTTGGATACTCCGTCGGTAAGGGGGCAAAAACGAGGGAGAGAATATTTAAAATGAGTGTATCTATATCTCAAAGAGTTAACAGCTTAAAGGCATGAAAATTCGTATTTGGAATATTTTTTTTAAAGTAAAGAAACACGTATTCTTTGTTTCAGGAAAATCCACTTAACGGGAGGCGAAAAGGACTGAAAAAGGGGTTGATCCTTTAATGGGGGTTCTTATGTCTCAAAAACTGAATATGTTACAGACGTGAAAATTGGTATTTGGAATCTCTTTGAACATAAAGAAACACGTATTTTTTCAGAAAGTCTATTTAAGGGGGTGAACAGAATTGAAAAATTAGGTCCCTTTTTAAAATGATTATATCTACAGTATATCTCAAAAACTTAACATGTACCAGACGCGAGAATTGGTCTTTGGGATCTCCTTTTAAAAAATAAATAAGCACGTATTATTTTGTTTTCAGAAAGTCCGCTTAAGGTGGGGGGGGAGGGGGAGTGAAGAAAGAGTTGAATTCTGTTTATGAGGATACTTATATCTCAAGAACTGAAGATGTTACAGACGTGAAAATTGATATTTGGAATCTTCTTTAAAAATAAAGAAACACGAATTTTTTGGTTTCGACTTGAGAGAGGACTGTTTCTCACATGGACAGTTCTATTTCGCATGTTCCAGATTTAGCTCTGCCTATAGCTTGGTCATTCTTGCTTCAAAAGCCAATATCAAAAACGTGGTTTACAAAGAGATTCTGGGGGTAAATGAAACTCAATTTTTTGGTAAGTTTTTATACTTTAGGGATTTTTAGATAATGTCTTAGTGCAGTACCGAGTAACGATTACTTTTCTCAGATTACCAAATCCAGGCGAGTAAAGCCGCGAGTAACAACTAGCATAGTATAAACTTGGCACCACCGGGCGAGTTGGCCGTGCGCGTAGAGGCGCGCGGCTGTGAGCTTGCATCCGGGAGATAGTAGGTTCGAATCCCACTATCGGCAGCCCTGAAGATGGTTTTCCGTGGTTTCCCATTTTCACACCAGGCAAATGCTGGGGCTGTACCTTAATTAAGGCCCCGGCCGCTTCCTTCCAACTCCTAGGCATTTCCTATCCCATCGTCGCCATAAGACCTATCTGTGTCGGTGCGACGTAAAGCCCCTAGCAAAAAAACTTGGCACTTGGGATAACGCGAACACCAGCGTCCTTCGCTGCCTGGTCATCGCCAAGAGCTATGGCAAGGTTATGGCGAATCTTTTCACCTTGGACACCATCATGTGGTCCAGGGACAACTACAACGCATCATGTTAAGGACTTCACTGTGGCCAATCGTATGAAGTCACCCTCTTTCCTTCCGGCATAGCCTACTGACAGCCTGTACTCCCGAACTGCCGATTTAATCTACGAATACTCTGAGCACCCAATGAATACGTTGTATTTCATCGACAATTACTGGTTATTTAAACTTATAAAACTGGATCGTGAGCAAAGTATATTTGTGTCAAATTCTCTTCACGCTGTATTGTGTAGTATAGTGTCAATAGTAGCATCTGGCACCATTAATGAGAAATGTTACGCCTAAGTTGATGTGGATCCATCATTACTGCCTTGAAGTTTCGGATATTATTTTATGAATGAGCGAATTAATAGAATACTCTTCTCTCCCAGTGATTGCTGACTACCAACTGTGGAGGGAGTATTCGTTTATTGCATTCATAACAATTACATCCAGTTTTGTCAGTATTTCAAAATACTAGAGCTATTCCAATTAACAAATTGTTTCAAGAAATAATTAGTAATACAGTAGAGCCTTCCTGTCCGACTCTTTGGCTGGATGGTCAGCGTACTTGCCCTCGGTTCAAAGGGCACGGGTTCGTTTCCCGGCCGGGTCGGGGATTTTAATCGCTTCTGATTAATTTTGCTTGCTCGGGGACTGGGTGTATGTGACCGTCCCAACACTTTCCTCATCATATTGAGACAACACACTACACCACCAACCGCCACAGAAACACGCAATAGTGATTACATCCCTCCATATAGGGTTGGTGTCAGGAAGGGTATCTAGACGTAAAACAGGGCCAAATCCACATGTGCGCCGCAGTTCGCACCCGCGATCCCTCAGATGTGGGGAAAAGTGGTAGCAAAATAGGAAAGACAATAGGGCCTACCTATCCCATGAATATTACTTGGAACTATTTTTAAAATTTGAACAACCTTAGCCTTCTGAGGTATTTCCTGCACTTCAACTATGTTACAACATATCGTCAAGGATACCCCCTCATTCAAGTGTATCCTTACTACATAACAACTACACTTATTTTCTATGTGTTAGCCTTCTTTAGATTTTTCTTTCACTATATTCCTCTGTTAAGTTTACACAATTTTGCTGTTCTTCCCGGTTTCTTCCATTCTCCATTTAAAAGCTAAGCAAGTTTGAAAAGTTCGGATTCATTTTTTTTTCAGTTTTACCTATTTCTTTTCCATCTATATACTTATCTCTTATTGTTCTCATTTCTTTACAGTATGTTAGCATATGTGCCACTGCCACATGTTTATTGCGTAAAATGCATTGATTTTTCTTACTTTTATCTCTTAAAGCTTTATTCATGTATACTTTAATCAATCAGAAAATTATCCCTCTCATTTCCCTCTTTGTTAACATTTGAGCCCTTATTGCCAAATTTACATTTATTTGACAAACATTCTACTAGTGTTTCTTTGCTATTACATTCTGTCCTAATAGTTTGTTCTCCTATGTCTTTCACTCTTTGGACAATTTTCTTACACAATCTCCTGTAATTCCTTGAGGAATTTCTTTCGCATTAGTATCCCACTCCTATGTTGTCTAGTAGCTCCTTCACCCCATACACCCATTATCCCTCATTTTGATGATTCATTTGTTGCTGATACGTTATGCCTAGTATTTCATCTTCTGCCCCCGTTTTTAGTCTCGACCAATGCTTAACAATTCGTTTCACAATATCTGCCTGTATTCCCATCCCGCACATAATTCTCACTCCACTAGCTGCAGTGCAGCTTTCCAATCCCATAATTATTTTTGCAAATTTATTTACGACTATATACAGAGCTAACATTCCATGGCCTACTCCACAAATTTCTGCTCTGTACAATACCTCTGCTTTAGCTACTGAATTAAATACTTTTTTCTGAACTTTATGTTCAGTGTTCCGCACCGTTCTATCCAGTATTTTTATACTAGACAAAGCATTTACTCGCTTCATTTTTTCTCTGTTTATCTGTCCTGTCCCTCTGCCATTGCTGCTTATAATCGTACTTACGTATTCAATTTTTTTACAACTTATAACTTTGTCTTACCCATCCCTTTGAAAGCTTGTCAACATTTTACAAACCACGACTCTAGTTTTCTGTTGATTAACTTGTTATATTCCACTAATTACAATTGTTCTCTATCTCATTCATATTATTTTGCATTTTGACAGGTGTTACTGCGAGTAGAAGGATGTCATCGGCAAAGATCAGGCCTGGAACATCTTAGTTCTCGAGATACTGAAAAGTTCCTTTCTTAAAGCCTTTCGATTGGAAGATAGCGTTAATAAGCAATATGGGTCTACAAATAATATTGGTGACAGTTTTCAACTCTTTTAGACCCAAGTTTGAAAATATCACACCCAATACTACACCATATTTTACTTGTTGGTTGCATATTCCTTGCTCTTTGCGACTACGCGACTTTCTTCAGCTGAGTTGGAGTCCAAGTTCGCGATCAATTTCTGCCCCCTGCAGTGAGGTGTTTCCCTCTTATGTAGGCCTTAAGTCCAGTAATTTTGCTTTTCCTAAATAGAAACGTAGAATTCTCTGTCCCATAATGGTCTCTCTATCCATGTCCCTTTTCACCCATCTCCTTCTCCCTTTTAAATTCTTTGCATTCAATAAGACTTTGCCATCAGAGCCGAAACCAACTTAACTTTAATCGGTCTCTTTCCTTTTACTCTTCCCAGTCAGTCTGTACATGTCATTAATGTTCGTTTCACTGCAGTTTATCTCCGTATGGTGATAAATAACGCCCAACACTTTATTCACTAAGTCATTTAAATCATTTTCATTCTCCGGTACACCATAGATAAACATACCTTTTCCCCCTTGCTCCCTGGCTGATCATCTTCTTTTCCCACTTGACTGGTCTCAACTCTTCCCCTAATGCCTTCACGTTAGCCTGTAGTCATTTCACTTATCCATAACCGTTTCTGTTATGATTCTCAGCTCTTCCTTTACACACATTTTCATCACCTTAATTTCATTGTACTTCTCACGGATTAACTCTCTCGTTCGTTCAGCCTGACAGGCCTCTCTGTTTCCTTGATCTTTTCCATTTCTTCCCAGCCAAATGCTCCCACAGGTCCACGAATCAGTTCTACATCTCTTATCACAAACACTACCACTACTGCTGCTACCATCAGAGTTATCTGCAGCCCAGTTTGTTGCAGGTGACACTTCTCGCTTGCCACTCTCACGCATGTTACTCGCCCGTGCCATCCACCTAAGCCTACCAAGCGACCACTGCTCAGCCCGAGGACCTGCAGATTACCAGGTGATGAGTGGTCAGGACGACGAATCTCCCGGCCGTTATTTTTGGCTTTCTAGAATGGGGTCGCTACCTGACCCTCAGATAGCTTCTCAATTGTAATCATCTAGGCAGAGTGGACCTCAAACCAGCCTCCAAATCCAGGTAAAAATCCATGGCCTGGCCGGAATCGAATCCGGGGCCTCCAGGTAAGAGACAGGTACTCTACCGCTAAACTGCGGAGACAGCTATTATGATGTACAATAATGGGCAACATATTTAATTTAAAATCATACTTTAAGCACTTGCCGATTTTTCTGCTTCATGTAACTGAAGTTCATATCCGCGATTTCTTTTTACAATTTGCTTTACGTCACACCACCTTGTGGCGACGACGGGATAGGAAAGTGCTAGGAGTGGGAAGGATGCGGCCGCGGTCTAATTACGGTACAGCCCCACCATTTGCCTGTGTGAAAATGGGAAGCGCGATTATTTAAAAATACTGTCAGAGTAGTAGTAGTAACACCAAAATGCTACATTAAAAATATCGATGATAACCGAAACAGTATTTAATGTTTTCTGGCTAACAATTTTCTCTTGTTCTTGTATTTACCGTACCACAGATTATCAGGGGAGACCGAAAACACTCGGACGGTAGAGCGCTTGCCTTCTAATCCCAACTTGGCAGGTTCAATCATGGTTCAGTTCGGTGGTATTTGAAGATGCTCAAATACGTCAGCCTCGTGTTCGTAGATTTAATACCACTTAAAAGAGCTTTTGCGGGACAATATTCCGGCACCTCGTCGTCTCCAAGTAGTTAATAGTAATAATATTATTGGTTTTACGCCCCACGAACTACTTTTATGGTTTTTGGAGACGCCGAGGTGATAGAATTTGGACTCGCAGGAGTTCTTTAACGTGCCTCAACATCTACCGATACGAGGTTGACGTATGTGAGCACCTTCAAGTACCATCGGACTGAGCAGCTGTCGAACCCGCCAATTTGAGCTCAGAAGGCCAACGCTCTAGTGCCTGTGCTACCCAGCACGGCGTAAATGTAGGCTAATCAGTGGGACGTAAAAGTCAATATTATTATTATTTCAAAAAAAACAGTTGACAGATGGCGTTAGTGCATCTACGGAGTCAACACTGGAGTCGAGAGTGTCGGTTCCAGAGACAGCAGTCTCCTCTCTTCGCGACTCCGTTTGTCGCCCGCTTTTACTGAAGAGTCATTGAAATTATTGTTTCGTTAAGAGGAAACTTTACTTAGGACAATATTTTTCACCTCAAGTGTAAGAATTGAATGGCGAGGGTTATATGATAGATAGGGGAGGAAAATTTCGCAATAGCGATATTAAGAGGAATGTCTGTAGCTTACAGGCTTGTCCTTCTAAATGTTCAGTTGTTATGACCTGTAAACCACGATTAAAGTGTTTAGAAAATTTTTTGCTAGTGGCTTTGCGTCTCACTGACACAGATAGGTCTTATGGCGACGATGAGATAGGAAAGGCCTAGGAGTTGGAAGGAAGCGGCCATGGCCTTAATTAAGGTACAGCCCCAGGATTTGCCTGGTGTGAAAATGGGAAACCTCCGAAAACGATCTTCAGGGCTGCCGACAGTGGGATTCAAACCCACTATCTCCCGGATGCAAGCTCACAGCCGCGCGCCTCTAACCGCACGGCCAACTCGCCCGGTAATGAGAAATTTATACTAAAATACGATCACATGAGAAAATGAAGATCTCTTCAAAAAACTTCATTTACGTTCTTCATTTTTTTTCCGGAAACTTAAACTGAGAAGTTTCTTCACCATTGAAATGCTGTTGGCTATTAAGCTCAAATACCAAGTTTGTGTAGGGATAAAGATGATATAATACTGGACAGTGAGGAAGCAATACTAGAAAGATGGGCCCAATATTTTGATGAACTGTTGAATGAAAGTCCAGGTGAGAACCAAGTAACCTTACCTCCTGTACATACAAGAAAATCAGACATAGGAGTACCGATACCTACTATCGAGGAAGTAGAGCTTGACATTAAGAAGTTAAAGAATAGCAAAGCCCCGGGAATGGATTTAATACAGCCAGGGCTTGTGAAAAATGCTGGAAAAGAATTTGTTAAACACTTTCACAAACTAGTGGCCAAGATATGGGTAGCTGAAACAATCCCTGATGAATGGAAAGTAGGTATCATCTGCCCGATACATAAGAAAGGTGATATCAAGATGTGTTCTAACTTTAGAGGTATTTGCTTATTATCCATTGCTTATAAAATATTTTGCAATATTTTCTTTAGCAGATTGGTGCCTTACGTGGAAAATGTGGTTGGTGACTATCAATGCGGATTTCGCCAAGGGAGGTCTACTAATGATCAGATCTTCACAATTCGTCAGATACTTGAAAAAATGTAAAGAATTTGTAATTGATACATACCATCTCTTCATTGACTTCAGATCAGCCTATGACAGCATTGATAGAAGTAATCTCTATGTAGCAATGGAAGAGTTTGAGATCCCTAAGAAATTGATCGCCCTTCTGAAAGCTACCATGGAAAATACTCGAAATCAAATTAAGATCCAGAATATGTTATCAAGTGCTGTAATGACCAAGAACGGGATTAGGCAAGGAGATTCATTATCATGCCTTTTGTTGAATATAGCTTTGGAGAAAGTTGTTAGAGATGCAAGTATCAACACAAGGCGAACCATCTTATATAAATCAGTTCAAATTTTGGCATATGCAGATGATATTGATTTAATCGCAAGAACACCAAGAGCATTGAACGAAGCTTTCAAAAGCCTCAAAAAAGCAGCAAGAAAGGTGAATTTACAGATTAATGAAGGAAAAACTAAGTACATGCCCGTAACCAAGGAAGACTACCCTAGTGGGTTTACATTCATAGAAATTGGCTCGTATAAGTTTGATGTTGTGCGTAGCTTACCTACCTTGGATCAGAAGTTAATTCCAAGAACAATGTTAGTTCTGAAATCCAAAAACGTATACTGACTGCTAACAAGTGCTATCATGGCCTCAGAAAACATCTGAAGTCTAAGCTGCTGTTCAGGAAAACTAAAGTCCTAGTGTATAAAGTTTTAGTAAAACCTGCATTAACATATGGTGCTGAAACCTGGACACACTCAAAATCTGATGAAAGACAGATCGGAATATTTGAGAGGAGGATTTTGAGGCAAATGTTTGAGCCAGTGGAAGAAAATGGTGTCTGGAGAAGATATAATCATGAATTGTATAATTTATATAACGAACCAAACATTGTTAACTGCATAAATATCAGAAGGTTGGAGTGGCCAGGACATATGCTGCGTGCTAATGACAGAATGATAAAGAAGATATTTAATACAGTGCCAGAAGGAATCAGGAAAGTTGGAAGACCAAAGTTAAGGTGGGAAGAAGGGGTGAGAGAGGATGTGAAGATAATTGGAATCAAGAATTGGAGAAGCTCAGCACTTAACAGGAAAGAATGGGGAAAACTTCTTCAAAAGGCCAAGGCCCACAAAGGGCTGTCACGCTAGTGATGATGATGATGATGATGATGATGATGATGATGATGGGACGTAAAACCAATAACCCTTACGTCCAGCAATTTTATCCCGCAGAAGTTCTTTTACGCGCCAGTAAATCTACCGACACGAGACTGACGTATTTGAACACCTTTAAATAACACCGGACTGAGCCAGGATCGAACCTGCCAAGTTGGCGTCAGCAGGCCAGCGCCTCAACCGGCTGACCCACTTAGCCCAGCAGACCTCTAGTATTAAATGAAATCCTAATCAAACTTGAGTTTCATTCCAAGCACAGTCACGCATGCATTGGCCGGAACTGAAACCGAAGTTAGCCATCACTACCAAATTCCTAAGTGAAATAATCATTAGATGCACGTTTTTTCGTGATCATTTTCATTTAGCAAAATTTTTGGCGACAATGAACAATATTTCTACGTGAAAATGGTGAGATAGTGTAATGCATAATATGCATTTACTGAGATGTTGCTGTTCAGCCAACATTTGGAGAATTCGTTAGTTTCAAGAAGAAGTTAACATCGGCCAATATGATGAGTCAAATGTTTAAAGAGAGATGCATTGTACTGGCACAGTTTCTGTGAACAATTGTTATTACGTTACTTCATATGATGATAATGATGACGATGATGATAGTATTTGAAGGGTATTGAATACGACAACTCCATATTGTTGGTTTCCGGCTCGTTTACGAACTCTTGTACAGCGTATCCGACACCCTGGCACTTCTCAAAATCTATATTAATTGAAAAGACATTAAACCAATAAAATAATAATAATGTACTGTATTTATTTATATTATTTAATCCGTTCGCTGTCCAGGGTTGCTTTTTCCCGTGGACTCATCAACGGATACCACCTCTACCGCCCCAAGGGCAGTGTCCTGGAGCGTGAGACATTTGGTCGGAAATACGACTGGGGAGGAGTCACCAGTACCTCGCCCAGGCGGCCTCACCTGCTATGCTGAACAGGGGCCTTTTGGAGTGGGGGGGGGTGGAGAATTGGAGTGGTAGAGAAGGAAGAGGGAAGGAAGCGGCTTTGGCCTTAAGTTAGGTACCATCGTACCATCGCGGCATTTGCCTGAAGGAGAACTGGGAAACCACAGAAAACCACTTCGGGAATGGCTGAAGCGGAAATCGAACCCAATCTACTCAATTGACCTCCCGAGGCTAAGCGAGCCCCGTTCCAGTCCTCGTACCACTTATCAAATTTTATGGCAAAGCCGGGAAACGAACCGGAGTATCCGAGGGCGGCAGCTAATCACACTAACCACTACACCTTAGAGACGGATAATAATAATAATAATAATAATAATAATAATAATAATAATAATAATAATAATAATAATGATAATATCTAGACTACGTCATGAAACTTTCAAATCCACATTATTTGAAGGGTGATCAGAAAGGCATATCTGTATGCGGCGGGAACCCGTGCTAGTGTTACGGATTCAGTCATTGATAAAAGAGAAAGAAGATTCCTTATAAAAGTTTGGGTTCAAGGAAGGAGCTCTTCACCTTCCGCTTGAGATCAAATCAGGAGCTTTATGAAAGAGTCCAGAAGGAGACCAGTTTTCTTTGAATACACATCAAGAGGATGACGTGCCTTCAATTGCGATTGGTTTTGTTAGACGCTGTGTAGGTAGATTTTCTGGTATGCTAAAGATCCTCATTCTAAAGAGAAATGTCTGGCACTATCGATCTCTTAAAACAAACTATCTGACCAGGCGCATGCAATTTACGTGCCTTATGATTGCATACTGTGCAGTATAAACACTGAACGAGTAATTCTGAAGGAGATGCTCCTAGAAAGGAACTTCCACAACACAGAATCTTCTACTACGAACTGCTAAGTCAAGACTGGTTTTGCTACGTCAGCACGAACAAGATCGTGCCAGCGCAGGAAAGTAATGGATGG
Source organism: Anabrus simplex (assembly GCF_040414725.1). Lineage (NCBI taxonomy): Eukaryota > Metazoa > Arthropoda > Insecta > Orthoptera > Tettigoniidae > Anabrus > Anabrus simplex. The sequence continues at coordinate 622,757,384 of NC_090266.1, read as the reverse complement.
AGCGTGGTGAGAAAATCCCCGAATCGCCGAGTGAACAAATGTAGAATGCTGCTAAACACAAGGCTTATGGTTTCGTCAGGAGATCAAGATACTGGTTTTTCCTTTTAAATATGTATAGTGCCATTGATATACAAATGTCTTCCTTTAAAAGCACTCTGCAACTATTCATACAGTTCTATTGGGTTAGCCCTGCCTTCAGACGAATAGTTAGAAAAATCGCTGCTCCGCATTAATATATAGATAGTAGTTAAACTTTCGCCTAACATCGAAAGGCAAATAAAACAAGAAGAAAAGCCACCCCTGATCAAGACGCCATTGCGGTTCATGCAACTGAGAAATACATACTTTCGTACTGTCAACTGCATGACTGGATTTGCTTACCCTGAAAATATTGTTTATATTTGCGAAAATTAATGACGTATGATTTTATCACTAATAATGAGTTGAATTATATTTGTTATGTATTATTAATTTATTTTATTTTATGCCTTTGTATGTGGCGAAGTTAGGGCTCACGGCCCTCTCTTACACTTAACCACTACGTACAGTACATAATCACATAATTTGGAAAATTAACACTAACAGTCCCTAGGAACTACCGAAATTTATGGAGTAATATTATAACAGATATAATTATTTTTTTAATGATTAATATTATCTAGCTATCTACATCTACATCTACATCACCTAACAATAGTTCTAAATCACACTTGCACTCTTACACACTAACATTCACACAAGCTGATCACGTATTTAAGAGGAAATATCGACAAGACAGTTTAAATGAGACTGTTGAAGTGCTATTTCGTTAATTGTATTTGGTAATATAATTTGAGTCTAATACATACTAAAAACAAAACCAAACCCCATGGCACTACAGCCCTTGAAGGGCCTTGGCCTACCAAGCGACCGCTGCTCAGCCCGAAGGCCTGCAGATTACGAGGTGTCGTGCGGTCAGCACGACGAATGCTCTCGGCCGTTATTCTTGGCTTTCTAGACCGGATAGTAAAAACAAGATATGATATTCAATTTCCTCTGCTTGAAAATGTTTTTAGATTATGATATTTCTTAGATAAGATTCAAAATTACATTTACAGTAATGTACGAAGTTTACATAGTTAATTTCTTCCTCTTATTTTTTTAAATGGTTCAAGTTTCTGACCAATTATAGAATAATTTGCTTGATCTTATGGCGACGATAGGATAGGAAAGGGTTAGGAGTGGGAAGGAAGCGTCCGTGGCCGTAATTAAGGTACACCGAGCTCGATAGCTGCAGTCGCTTAAGTGCGGCCAGTATCCAGTATTCGAATGCAAGCGGACGGCTACGTGCATTTAATGATACACTAATCTCCAAAACACCGGGCGAGTTGGCCGTGCGGTCAGCGACGCGCGGCTGTGAGCTTGCATCCGGTAGATATTGGGTTCGAATCCCACTGTCAGCAACCCTGAAGATGGTTTTCCGTGGTTTCCCACTTTCACACTAGGCAAATGCTGGGGCTGTACCTTACTTAAGGCAGCGGTCGCTTCCTTCCCACTCCTAGCCTTTTCTGTCCCATCGTCGCCATAAGACCTATCTGGTTAAGTGCAACTTGTAAAAAAAAAAATTCCCATAGTGGTTTTCACAAGTGCAACGAAGATTTGTTAAGTTTCTACTATGTGTTACTTTAATCAGTCGCTACATCAACTGCCACATGATAGTAGCTAAGGGCCTTCGAACTACATCAGCTGCTACATGATAGTAACTGAGGGCCTTGGAACTACATCAGCTGCTGCACGGTAGTAGCAGCCGGCCTTGGAACTACTTGAAGGGAATAAGGAAATTACAGAATTGTATAGAAGAATCGACTATCCTGGAAGAAAACTACTATTTTTCGGAGGACCTTCAAATTATACGCAGCCGGGTTCAGTGGCTCAGACGGTTGAGGCACTGGCCTTCTGACTCCAACTTGGCAGGTTCTATCCTGGCTCAGTCCGGTGGTATTCGAAGGTGCTCAAACACGTCAGCCTCGTGTTGGTAGATTTACTGGCACGTAAAAGAACTCCTGTGGGACTAAATTCCGGCACCTCGGCGTCATAGAAAACCGTAAAAGTAGTTTTTTTGCTAGTTGCTTTACGTCGCACCGACACAGATAGGTCTTACGGCGACGATGGGATAGGGAAGGGATAGGTGTGGGAAGGAAGCGGCCGTGGCCTTAATTAAGGTACAGCCCCAGCATTTGCCTGGTGTGAAAATGGGAAACCACGGAAAACCATTTTCAGGGCTGCCGACAGTGGGGTTCGAACCTACTATCTCCCGAATACTGGACACTGGCCGCAATTAAGCGACTGCAGCTATCGAGCTCGGTATGTAAAAGTAGTTAGTGGGACGTAAAGCAAATAACATTATTATTAAACTATATGCTGTTAAAAGAGGGGTCGTTCATTAAACATCTCTATGTCTGATCATGTTGTCATTTTTCTCTGAAGTTCCTTATTTCCTTACAGCGGTAACACTTATTTGAAATGCGTAGTATATTTCATGTATCTAAAAACAGTCTAAGATACATTCCTCAGGCAAAAGTTAAAAATAAAACTAGTTGCTGTATGCCTTGAGGTCGTATATGTAGGTTGAGAGAGTGAGATGGTCGTTAACAGTGGTGAGATCCGCCATATTGGTCACATAATGCCTAATATTGCCCCAAGAAAGACAACCAATTGTCAATAGACACCTAGCGTGTTGGTGGTCGGTTCGAATGATGACCTCGTCGCTATTCACGATAATCACTGTCACAAATCCACTGGTAGTTGTGAACAGAATTGTTTAGAATCTCTTCACATACGCGCCATTATATTTAACGTGGAATGCCCTCAGCTCTGACTCTTTTTCAATATCTGGTGACAAAAGAGCGTATCTCGACCTGCCTCCGCACGAGAAGAGAACTTGTTACGTCAGTCTATTACAAACGAGCTGACGTTCAGATCTTTCCTCCTGCTCCCGTCTCCTCAGCTCTTCGATTTAATGGGCTGCCACGCTCTTCACGTATGATGCGAATTAAAGACGTAAGACCGAAGACAGGAGTCTTTAAAATGACTACAAAGAATGTCCACGATGTTGTAACAGCTCTGAATAAAATATATCATCATATACTGATATATTTGTATACAAAAATTCATCCTATGTAAGTAAACCATAGGGAGCGGTTGTTCAGATTGTGTACTACACAGGATGGTGATTACGTGTTCAGTGTATATCATAGAGAAACGAAAATTGTTCATTTTCACCATTCATAGTGGTGGTGGAATTCCACTAGATAATTGAGATCTAGACATTCACAGCCTTCGGAATCAAACATAATGTTATATGTTTTGATAGAAACATTATTTTCAGCCAAACAAAGATCACTGTAACTTGACGTTTACCACACCCCCATGGCACTACAGCCTTTGAAGGGCCTTGGCCTACCAGGCGACCGCTGCTCAGCCCGAAGGTCTGCAGATTACGAGGTGTCGTGTGGTCAGCACGACGAACCCTCTCGGCCGTTATTCTTGGCTTTCTAGACCGGGACCGCCATCTCACCGTCAGATAGCTCCTCAATTCTAATCTCGTAGGCTGAGTGGACCTCGAACCAGCCCTCAGGTCCAGGTAAAAAATCCCTGACCTGGCCGGGAATCGAACCCGGGGCCTCCGGGTAAGAGGCAGGCACTCTACCCCTACACCACGTGGCCGGCAAACTGACGTTTGGACTGTACAATATGTATATATTTGGAAGAAGAGTTCCCGATACAGTCAACTGGACGAACTTAATGCCGGTTAAAGTCCGTAAAACAAGCACATTGCTGGGACAAATTTCATAACAGAGAAAGAAAACATTCAAAGAACTTCAGCAACTTGCCTGTGCAGCCAAGGATATTGCTGTTGATGGTGTATTTTATAAATATCGTGAATATTTCGGGATTGTAGAAATTTGTCCTTAAATCGGGTGTTTGCACCGCAGATCTGTCAGCTCAAGCTGGAAGTGATGGGGAACATCCTCAGCCCAAAGCGTGAAAGATCCTACAAACAAATGGAAGTCAGTCCTTCCAAGTCATTAACCCATTAGTGCATAAAGTTAACGTGTTGTGATTTATGTCAATTTATTTACACGTTTCTACTCTTAGTATTGCAGAAACACGTTCCAACAATCAGAAAGTTCATAAAAGTGATAGTTTTATTTACACAGGCCGTCCGATATATCGGACGCTATGCACTCAGCTCAGTACAACAACAATAGTTACTCAGCATTATATTGTACAATAATGTTGCAAGCTAGGTAGTGTTAGGCTGGCCCCGCGGTGTAGGGGCAGCGTGCGCGGTGTAGGGGTAGCGTGCCTGCCTCTTACCCGTAGGCCCCGAGTTCGATTCCTGGCCAGGTCAAGGATATTTACTTGCATCTGAGGGCTGGTTCGAGGTTCACTCAGCCTACGTGATTACAGTTGAGGAGCTACCTGACGGTGAGATGGCGGCCCCGGTCTAGAAAGCCAAGAATAATGGCCGAGAGGATCCGTCGTGCTGACCTCATGACACCTCGTAATCTGCAGGCCTTCGGGCAAAGCAACGGTCGCTTGGTAGACCATGGCCCTTCGGGGCTGTTGCGCCATGGAGTTTGGCTTTTAGGTAGTGTTGGAGAGTTGGATTACCTTATCCAATATACACTGTAAAGTAGAACTTCAATTTCCACTAAAGAATCACAATAAGGTAAACCCTATTTACGGTTATGTATTTACTGATTATGATATCCATAGAAGCATTGCAGGTGAAATCCAAACTGATCAAGAAGTTCCACTCTTCGGATGCCACTATAGGACTTGAACAGCTTTCATTGCGGTACAGACATTTTACATATTTTTTACGCTGGACCACTTTGATGCACCGCTTATCTCCATCTATTTGTAGTTCTTACCCGCAGTGACAACACTGTTGTCATTCCAGTGCACCAGCAACGCACCACCAAAACTCCTGCGCCCATATGATCCCCTTCTTCTTTTTCCTGTCCGCCTTTCTTTGAAGGGGGCACTTCTCTGTCTGGTTTTCTTGAAATGCCCCTGTTGCACTTATTCCCTTTGAAGGCAGATGTCTTACCAATTTCAGGAATGTAAAGTAGCCGTCAGAGAATACTGTATGCCCCCTGTTTGATTCAGTACCACCTGTATCAATGAGAGGTAGGACTACACCTCCTCCAAGTCCAAATTCTTTCAGCCTTTCATTTTACACTGCTGTATACTCTTGGAAAGGTGGAAAGGTATCCTATAACCACTGGCAGAGAAAGAAGTCTAGCACAATTTCACAATTTTGCGCACCGGGCGAGATGTAGGCGCGCGGCTGTGAGCTTGCATCCGGGAGATAGTAGGTTCGAATCCCACTATCGGCAGCCCTGAAAATGGTTTTCCGTGATTTCCCATTTTCACACCAGGCAAATGCTGGGGCTGTACCTTAATTAAGGCCACGGCCGCTTCCTTCCAACTCCTAGGCCTTTCCTGTCCCATCGTCGCCATAAGACCTATCTGTGTCGGTGCGACGTAAAGCCCCTAGCAAAAAAAAAACAAACAATTTTGCGCATCATCTTTGGGGGGAGGGGAGGATGAGTAGGAGACAGAAAAACTGTCAGTTACTAATTGAGATGTAGATTGTGATCTTGTCCACTACGGGGTTGCTTCTTCTCTGTTACAATTTGACCTACTAATGCTTTTGAATTTTCCATCAGGGATATCGGAAACAGGAGTACCGGTACTGACCTAATGTTACGTATGACTCTGTTTATTTTCGTATAACAGCTTCCTTTTGCACGGTTTTCTAGTTTTTCAGCTATATCTGTAAACTTTCAGTAACATTTTGACCACCACTCGACCTAGCTTTCACTTTTCCATATTTTGTTGAAGCAATTTGCCCGTCATATTTATTCAGAATTAAGTTTCTACCAAGGTAATTTAGATTACTTTCATACTCATCTGTCATTATCATCAACCGCATCACACCCGTCATCAGGAGGGTTGATGCGCTGCTCCTCCTCAAACGTCGGTTCTTCCTCCAAAACTTCCGATATTTCACTAACCATCAAACCAGTAAGGAAATACAGTTGTTTGAGACAGTAGGACTCCCTGTGCATAGCTATATTTACAAGCCTCTGTCACGTCAATAATCTATATATATAAAATAACTTGTCCTGACTGACTGACTGACTGACTGATTCATCATCGCCGAGCCAAAACTACTGGACATAAAGAAATGAAAATTTGGGGATATATTCATATTAAGATGTAGGTGCTCGCTAAGAGAGGATTTTTGGATATTCCGTGGCTAAGGGGGTGAAATGGGCGGTGAAATTTTAAAATGAGTGTATCTATATCTCAAAACTTTAAAAGTTTACAGATGTAAAAATTGGTATTTAGAATCTTCTTTAAAAATAAGAAAACACGTATTTTTTTGTTTTCAGAAAATCCCAATAGGAGGGATGAAAAAGGGTGAAAATGGGGGAAAATGGGTTGAATGCCTTTAATCAAGATACTGGTACTTATATCTCAGAAACTGAAGGTATTACAGACCTGAAAATTGGTACTTTTGATCTCTTTTAAAAATAAAGAAACACGTATTTTTTTGTTTTTGGAAAATCCAATTAATGGGAGGGTGGAAAGGGGGTGAAATTTTAAAATGAGTGAATCTATATCTCCAAACTTTTAAAGTTTGCAAATGTAAAAATTGGTATTTAGAATCTTCATTAAAAATAAAGAAACACGTATTTTTTTGTTTTCGGAAAATCGCAATAGGAGTGAAAAGGGGTGAAAAAGGGGTTGAATGCCTTTAACGAGGCTACTTATATCTCAGAAACTGAAGATATTATAGACCTGAAAATTAGTGTTTGGGATCTCCTTTAAAAATAAAGAAACACGTATTTTTTTGTTTTTGGAAAATCCAATTAATGCGAGGGCGAAAAGGGGGGTGAATTTTTAAAATAAGTGCATCTATATCTCAAAAGTTTTAAAGTTCAGAGATGTAAAAATTGGTATGTAGAATCTTAATTAAAAATAAAGGAACACGTATTTTTTGTTTTCGGAAAATCCCAATAGGAGGGGCGACAAGGGGTGAAAAATGGGTTGAATGCCTTTAAAGAGAATACTTATATCTTAGAAACTGAATATATTACAGACCTGAAAATTAGTATTTGGGATCTACTTTAAAAATAAAGAAACAGGTATTTTTCGTTTTGGGAAAATCCAAATAATGGGGGGTGAAAAGGGGGGATGAAATTTTTAAAATGAGTGTATCTATATCTCAAAACTTTTAAACTTTATAGATGTAAAATTTGGTATTTAGCATCTCCTTTAAAAATAAAGAAACACGTATTTTTTTTTGTTTTCGGAAAATCCTAATAGGAAGGGTGGAAAAGGGTGAAAAAGAGGTTGAATGCCTTTAATGAGGCTACTTATATTTCAGAACCTGAAGATATTACAGACCTGAAAATTGGTATTTGGGATCTACTTTAAAAATAAAGAAACAGGTTTTTTTTCGTTTTTGGAGAATCCAAATAATGGGGGGGGGGGGTGAAAAGGGGGGGTGAATTTTTAAAATGAGTGTGTCTACATCTTAAAACTTTAAACGTTTACACATGTAAAAATTGGTGTTTAGAATCTCCCTTAAAAATAAAGGAACACGTATATCTTTGTTTTCTCTAAATCCCAATAGGAGGGGTGTAAAAGGGTGAATAATGGGTTGAATGCCTTTAATGAGGATACATATCTCAGAAACTGAAGATATTACAGAACTGAAAATTTGTAAATCGTATCTCCTTTAAAAATAAAGAAACACGTATATTTTTGCTTTTGGAAAATTCAATTAATGGCGGTTAAACAGGAGTCGCAAATTGGGGTGAATTTTTTGAAAGACTATATCTACAGAATATCTGAGAAGCGTAAAATGTTACAGACGTAAAAAGTGGGTATTTGGAATCTCCTGTAAGTGTAAAGAAACATAGGTGATTTGTCTTTGGAAACTCCACTTAAGGGGAACTAAAAAGGGGTGAAATTTTAAAATGAGAATTTCTACAGTATATCTCAAAAAACTTAACATGTTACACAAGTGAAAATGGTAATTTTTTATTCTATTTAAATAAAGAAACGTGTATTTTTAGTTTTCGGAAATACCACTTGGGTAGTTGGGGGGGGGGTAAAAGTGACTGAAAATGGTGTCGAATTATTTTAATTAGGCCTCTGATATCTCAAAAATGAAGATGTTACACACGTGAAATTTTATTTCTGGAATCTGCTTTGAAAGTAAACAAACACGTATTCTCGGAAAATCCAATGAAGGGGGTTTGGGGGGTTAAAGGATTGAAAAAATTAATTGACTTAATTGTATGAGAATACATACATCTAATAAAAACTAAAGTTGTTACAGGCGTGAAAATTGGTATTTTGATCTCCTTTAAAAACAAAGAAAAGCGCGTTTTGGGGAAGAAGCAATCTTGTGGGGGGCGGGAGTGAAAAGGAGTTGAATTCCTTTCATGAGGACACATAAATCAAAAACTGAAGAGGTTAGAGTGGTGATAACGGGTATTTAGAAGATCCTATCCTATTAAAGGAACAAGTATTTTTTGCCTTAATATCACTTTGTGAGGGGGGGGGGAGGTAGTGTGAAAGGAAGTTAAAAAAAGTGAATTATTTTTAAGGGGATACTTATATCTCAAAACTGAAGGTAATAAACGTGAACATTGGTATTTGGAATCTCCATTAAACATAAAGAAACACGCCTTCTTTTAGTTTTTTTTTGGGGGGGGGGTAAATAAACTTAACGGCGGTGGGGTGTTTTTTTTTTTTTGCTAGGGGCTTTACGTCGCACCGACACAGATAGGTCTTATGGCGACGATGGGATGGGAAAGGCCTAGGAGTTGGAAGGAAGCGGCCGTGGCCTTAATTAAGGTACAGCCCCAGCATTTGCCTGGTGTGAAAATGGGAAACCACGGAAAACCATCTTCAGGGCTGCCGATAGTGGGATTCGAACCTACTATCTCCCGGATGCAAGCTCAAAGCCGCGCGCCTCTACGCGCACGGCCAACTCGCCCGGTACGGTGGGGTGTAAAAGAAGGTGAGACCAATTGATTTTACTGTTCATAATGTACTTATAAGGAGCCTCCGTTGCTCAGGCGGCAGCGCGCCAGCCTCTCACAGCTGGGTTCCGTGTTTCAAATCCCGGTCACTCCATGTGACATTCGTGCTGGACAAAATGGAGGCGGGACAGGTTTTTCTCCGGATACTCCGGCTTTCCCTGTCATCATTCATTCCTGCAACACTGTACAACATTTCATTTGTCACTCATCGATCATTGCCCCAGAGGGGAGCTTCGGCAGCCGGCACAATTCCTATTGTCGCCGCTAGATTGGGCTTTATTCATTCCATCTCTGATCCTGCCGAATGATAGGAAACAGGCTGTAGACTTTCGATGTACTTATTCTGATCATACCGATCATTTTTAATCTTTCCTGGGTTCTTTTTCAACAGCCATCTTTTCCTTCGGAGAACGTTCTTAGATTACAGTAGATTCTCCTGGCATATAAATAAAAATTTAAACACATTTGAAATAAACGGTAGGAATGAGATTGGCCGTCAAATTGTTCACCTCTATAATAAGGTCAATAATACACGGAGGTATGTCATTCGTATCGCCAGAAATCCCGCACACATGCCTACGCGCGACAATGGTGCTGGTCACATTGTCAACAATGACAATGGCAGCAGATGTAATTTACCGCCAAGTAGCGGTCTTGCATATTGCTGTGGGGTCCAGAACATATAATAATAATAATAATAATAATAATAATAATAATAATAATAATAATAATAATAATATTCTGGACCGTCGTCACATGTGCCGCCCACGCTGGAAACGGGTCCTGGACGGCTAATGACTAAGAATGCAGTCCGGCCGCGGATTCAGTAGGCTACCGCCAAGGCACTCAAGACGACGCCACGACAGATTCCCTGAAGGATTTGATCCATATTAAAAATGCTTATAGGAAAAGATGGCAAAGATTAAGGGACCCAACTAACTGGGTGGAATACATGGACCTGGCCCGAGAAGTACGATATCCATTGCTGGAAAGAAAGATTGAAAAATGGGAGGAAACTTGCCGTAACCTATTAGAAAACGAGACAGATCGCGAATTTTGGCGGTTTCTCGCAGAAAAGGAATCAGATCGCGAATTTCGGCGGATTATATATCTAAAACAATAAGCATTCAATTACAAATTTCAGTATAATACCGTAGCGAAGCACGGGTATCTTGCTAGTCTATATATATAAAATTGCTTGTCCTGACTGACTGACTGACTGACTGACTGATTCATCATCGCCGAGCCAAAACTACTGGAAATAATGAAATGAAATTTTGGGGATACATTCATATTGAGATGTAGGTGCTCGCTAAGAGATGATATTTGGATATTCCGTTGCTAAGGGGGTGAAAAGGGGATGAAAAGGGGGGTGAAATTTTAAAATGAGTTAAAAGTTTACAAATGTAAAAATTGGTATTTAGAGTCTTCTTTGAAAATAAGGAAACACGTATTTTATTGTTTTCAGAAAATCCCAACAGGACGGGTGAAAAAGGGTGAAAAAGGGGTTGAATGCCTTTAATCAGGATACCAGTACTTACATCTCAGAAACTGAAGATATTGCAGACCTGAAAATTGGTACTTTTGATCTCTTTTAAAAATAAACAAACACGTATTTTTTTGTTTTTGGAAAATCCAATTAATGGGGGGAAAGGGGGTTGAATTTTTAAAATGAGTGTATCTATATCTCAAAACTTTGAAAGTTTACAGATGTAAAAATTGGTATTTAGAATATTCATTAAGAATAAACAAACATGTATTTTTTGTTTTCGGAAAATCCCAATAGGAGGGGTGGAGAGGGCTGAAAAAGGGGTTGAATGCATTTAATGAGGATACTTATATCTCAGAAACTGAAGATATTATAAACCTGAAAATTGGTGTTTTGGATCTCCTTTAAAAATAAAGAAACAAGTATTTTTTGTTTTTGGAAAATCCAATTAATCCGGGGGTGAAAAGGGGGTGAATTTTGAAAATGAGTGTATCTATATCTCAAAACTTTGAAAGTTTACAGATGTAAAAATTGGTATTTAGAATCATCATTAAAAATAAAGAAACACGTTTTTTTTTGTTTTCAGAAAATCCCTATAGGACGGGTTTAAAAGGCTGAAAAAGGGGTTGAATGCCTTTAATCAGGATACCGGTACTTATATCTCAGAAACTGAAGATATTACAGACCTGAAAATTGGTACTTTTGATCTCTTTTAAAAATAAAGGAAAACGTATTTTTTTGTTTCTGGAAAATCCAGTTGATGGGAGGGGGAAAAAGGGGGTGAATTTTTAAAATGAGTGTATCTATATCTCAAAACTTTAAAAGTTTGCACATGTAAAAATTGATATTTAGAATCTCATTTAAAAATAAAGGAACACGTATTTTTTGTTTTCTGTAAATCCGATTAGGAGGGGTGTAAAAGGGTGGATAATGGGTTGAATGCTTTTAATGATGATACATATATCTCAGAAACTGAAGATATTACAGAACTGAAAATTTGTATATGGGATCTCCTTTGAAAATAAAGAAACACGTTTTTTTTTTTTTTTTTTTTTTGAAATTCCAATTAATGGCGGTTAAACAGGAGTGACATATTGGGGTGAATTTTTTGAAAGACTATATCTACAGAATATCTGAGAAACATAGAATGATACAGACGTAAAAAGTGGTATTTGGAATCTCCTGTAAATGTAAAGAAACATAGGTGATTTGATTTTGGAAACTCCTCTTAAGGGGAACTAAAAAGGGGTGAAATTTTAAAATGAGAATTTATACAGTATATCTAAAAAAAATGAACATGCTACAGAAGTGAAAAATGGTATTTTTTATCTGTATTAAAAATAAAGTTTTCAGAAATACGCCTTGGGTAGAGGGGGGGTAAAGCGACTGAAAATTGTGTTGAATTCTTCTAATTAGGCTACTGTTATCTCAAAAATGAAGACGTTACAGACGTGGAATTTTATATTTGGAATCTGCTTTAAAAGTAAAGAAACACGTATTCTCGGAAAATACAATGAATGGGGGGGAGGGGGGAGGTGAAAGAATTGAAAAATTAATTGACTTAATTGTATGAGAATACTTACATCTATTAAAAGCTAAAGTTGGTAGGGCCTACTGACGTGAAAATTGGTATTTGGAACTCCTTTAAAAACAAAGATAAACGCGTTTTGGGGGGCAAATCATCTTGGTGGCGGGAGTGAAAAGGAGATGAATTCCTTTCATGTGGGCACATAAATCAAAAACTGAAGAAGTTACAGAGTTACAGTCGTGATAATTGGTATTCAGAAGATCCTTTACTATTAAAGAAACAAGTACTTCTTGCCGGAAATTTACTTTGGGGGGAGGGAGGAGTGTGAAAGTGAAAAATGTTAATTATTTTAATCTCGAAACTGAAGGTAATAGACCTGAACATTAGTGTTTGGAATCTCCTTTAACATAAAGAAACACGCCATCTTTTCTTTTTCTTTTTGGGGGGTGGGGTTGGCTAAATAAACTTAACGGCGGTGGGGTGTAAAAGGAGGTGAGACCAATTGATTTTACTGTTCATAATGTATTTATAAGGAGCCTCCGTTGCTCAGCGGCAGCGCGCTGGCCTCTCACAGCTGGGTTCCGTGGTTCAAATCCCGGTCTCTCCATGTGACATTCGTGCTGGACAAAACAAAGGCGGGGCAGGTTTTTCTCCGGATACTCCGGTTTTCCCTGTCATCATTCACTCCAACAACACTGTCCAATATAATTTCATTTCATTTGTCATCCATTAATGATTGCCCCAGAGTGCGACAGGTTTCGGCTGCCGGCACAATTCCTATTGTCGCCGCTATATGGGGGCTTTATTCATTCCATTCCTGACCCTGTCGAATGACTGGAAACAAGCTGTAGATTTTCGATGTACTTATTCTGATCATAAACCGATCATTTTTAATCTTTCCAGGGTTCGTTTTCAAGAGCCATCTTTTCCTTCGGAGAACGTTCTTAGATTACAGTAGCAGTGGCGGTGGGCTCTCAGGAGCACAGGAGCACGTGAACACCCAGTTTTATTACATATTTACGCATCCATTCTTTTCTTTCGACCTGATTTCGACAATCGATCGAAAGCATTCGACAATCGACTTATATCGTAACTCCGTTAAACCGACAGTTGTTCGTTTTGAGTGACAGTGCAGCGAGCACACTGGATAATGCGCTATTGTGCTGAAGACTATACGCATGCGCAAAGCAGATGACGTCATGGTTTTCTGCACTGATATTCCCATTAGTGAGGAGCACGGTAAGGTACGTGCCTTGTCGTCTAGAGCCACCCTCAACCCAGTGGCAGTATTACAGTTGACCACAAGGGTCCGCCACCTCCCCTATTCTGGTTAGCCACAGCCTCCCAGGAGCTACTATTGTATTACATTACCGGCAGATTTCGCTAGTACCCTAATTCTGAATAGGCATTTTGGTGTCTATTCAGACTCTTTTCCAGAAAGAGAACTGAATGCAGTGGCGCATATGTATCCCTGCCTAAATAAGACACAGCTGAAGACTGAATAGAAGTATTGTATATGAGAAATGGCCTTCAGAAAGATGATGGGACCATTTTCATGTTGCAGTTTCTGCTTGACAATGAACTAGATAGGGACACATTTCCACAAGTATGCGAATTACTCCGAATTGTTGTCACAACCCCAATTACGACAGCGGAGCCCGAGAGGTGTTTTTCTACTTTGAATACGAATTAAAACGTTTCTGAGGAACACCATGACTGGAGAACGACTGTCAGCGCTGGCTATGCTTGCTATTGAGAAGAGATTTGTCAACATCATCAGTGACTTCAATCGTAAAGTGATTGAGAAATTTGCGCGATTGAAGGACAGAAGGATTGCTTTCCTGTACAAATAATCAGCATTTACGTGAGTTGCTAATCTAAATCCTATCATTTAAATAAGCATGATCTAGTATTGTTGGTTGTACTGCATGCTAAATTGTTTAGAGTAGTGGCTATAATGAGAATAATTACCATGTGAAACAGTAGAACCTAACTAACCGAGATAATGTGGAGACTATTGGGGTCAATTCGGAAATAATTATTTTAAAAAATTTACCGGTAAATGCGGTACACATTCCGTCTATGCTTCTCGTCATATCCAGGTGAACTTCGTGCTGTTTAAAAACCAGGAATAGTGCTCGCATCCTTCAGTGTTCGCAGTGCAGTAAAGCTATTATGAATTTTGCTACTGTTCTACACTAAGACAGCCTGCCCGCGGTGTAGGGGTAGCGTGCCTTCCTCTTATCCGGAGGCCCCGGGTTCGATTCCCGGCCAGGCCAGGGATTTTAACCTGGATCTGAGGGCTGGTTCGAGGTCCACTCAGTCTACGTGATTACAATTGAGGAGCTATCTGACGGTGAGATGGCGGTCAAAAAAGCCAAGAATAACGGCCGAGAGGATTCGTCGTGCTAACCACACGACACCACGTAATCTGCAGACCACCGGGCTGAGCAGCAGTCGCTTGGTAGGCCATGAGGTTTGGTTTGGTTCTACACTAACACCCAGGTGAAATTCGTGCTGTTTGAAAACCAAGAATAGTACTCGCATCCTTCAATAATCTCAGTGTAGTAAAGTTATTGTGAATTTTACTTTTGTTCTACACTAACAAATTAGTCTCGTATAAAATTTATCCTCGGTTACAGGGGTTCTACCAAAATATTTGTGAAGAAGGAACCGTACAAGGAACTGTTAGTGAAATGATTTATGTACCTATGTTACTTTTTTGCTGACTTGAGACATGAACAAAAATGTTGTGAACCCCCTAAAAATTTTGTCACGAGCCGCCACTGTACAGTAGATTCTCCTGGCATATAAATAAAAATTTGAACACATTTGAAATAAACGATAGGAATGAGATTGACCGACCAATTTTTCACCTCCATAATAAGGTCAATAATTCACGGAAGTATGTCGTTCGTATCGCCAGAAATCCAGCACTCTTGCCTACGCGCGACAATGGTGTTGGTCACATTTTCAACAATGACAATGGCAGCAGATGTAATTTACCGCCAAGTAGCGGTCTTGCATCTTGCTGTGGGGTCCAGAACATCTATAATAATAATAATAATAATAATAATAATAATAATAATAATAATAATAATAATAATAATAATAATGTTCTGGACCGTCGTCAAATGTGCGGACCGCGCTGAAAACGGTTCCTGGACGAGTAATGACTAAGAATGCAGTCCGGCCGCGGGGTCAGTATCGCCAAGGCACCCAAGACGACACCACGCTGGATCTCCTGAAGGATTTGACCCATATTATAAATGCTTATAGGAAAAGATGGCAAAGATTATGGACCCAACTGACCGGGTGGAATACCTGGACTTAGCACGGGAAGTACGAAATCGATTGCTGGAAATAAAGATTGAAAAATGGGAGGAAACTTGCCATAATCTATTAGAAAACGAGTCAGATCGCGAATTTCGGCGGATTATATATAAAACAATAAGCATTCAGTTCTAAATTTCAGTATAATACCGTAGCGAAGCACGGGTATCTTGCTAGTAAGACATAATTGACATCTTTGTGTGTCGGTAGATTCATAGGAGTGACAACAATATGGTCCATACCAAAGTTTATAATTATTGGAAATATTTGTTAATTCATAAATAAAAATCTCGACTTTTGCACAGAACTCTGTACTATCTTGCCGCCATGCTAGTAATAAGTGAGATTCAACAATGAATGATAAGGAAAAATAACGATTTTTTCTTGGTTCTTGTTAGCTACAGCCATTCTGATTCACAAGATAGTATCGCGGGCTTAAAACCATGCATAAATATCACACAATTTTATTTTTTACGACGTCCGATTTTTCGGACGCTATTCACTAATGGGTTAATCCCGTTTGAAAACAAACCGGCTGACAGGGTGGAAAGGTGATTGTGCAGATGTCGCAGGGCCAGACAACTAACCTTTGCCTCCATCTGTCCCCTTGCCAACTGATCACCCTGCGCAGTAGAGGAACTGGCTGGGGACTAATGCTGCGGGGGTTCTATTGCATAAGATGGCGGCCAAGATGACGGCAAGCAGTGCTGCCAACTGGATGGAAATAACATTCTCTCGCTGCCAGATGTCGGGAATAAAATTTCCCGCCTTGCATCAAGATGGCGATGACTGCCTCTCTCCTGGCTCCAGCCCATTACCCCCCATCTCCGCCCCTCCCGCTAGCAATATTTTGACTAATAATAATAATAATAATAATAATAATAATAATAATAATAATAATAATAATAATAATAATAATAATAACAGGAAGGTCTACTTTACAGTCGGCTGATCTTCTTTGTTTCGGTTTGATTGAGGCATAGTTTTACGATCGGCTGCCCTTCCTTGTTTGAGTTCACGGAATTTGCCTAGTTTTACAGCGGCCTACTCTTCCCTGTTTAGGGTCATGAAAGATACCTAGTTGTACAGTGGGCTTCCCTTCCCGGTTTGAGTTCATGGATGATGCCCAGTTGTACAGTAGACTGCCCTTCCGTCTTTAGGTTTACGAATTATGCATTATTTTACGGCCGGTTGCCTTTATCTCTTTCGGTTTATGAATGATGTATCATTTACAGATGGCTGCCCTTCATTTTCTTGGTTTATGAATGATGCATAGTTTTACAGAATGCTATCCTTCTCTGTTCGGGTTTATGAATGTGGCATAGTTTTACAGCAGGGTATCCTTCACTATTTGGGTTTACGAATGTGACATATTTTTACAGCAGGCTACCCTTCTCTGTTAGGGTTTATGAATGCTGCATAATTTTAAGGCAGGCTGCTTTTGTCTGTTTGGATTTATTAATGAGGCATTGTTTTATAGATGGCTACCCTTCCCTGACTGGGATCATGGAAACTTTCAGAAAAACTGCTTGGCTTACTGCCTGCTCAGCAGAGTTTTCAAACAGAATTGAATATCTAAGATAATATATATGAATTTAATAATATTTGCCTCGTTAGTTTAGGATCCGATCCTCTGTTGAATGCTATATGCATTCTACTGCAACTTCTAACCGCTTGAGCCACCGAGGAATAGACGAAGGGAAGTGTATGAATGCACTGGGTTACATTGGCAGCGAGGATGCGGACATGTCAGCAAATACAGTAGAGACAATACGCGACACTCTGCGAGATATCGAGGGTCAGCGATTAGAGCTCTGTCTACCGGAGTGACCTGAGAGTTACTATTTCTGTCATAAGAGCACGTGTATTTGTTTGTGAAGTTTTTGGGGTTATTTATGCGTTTGCACTAAGTTGACATAAGTAAATAGTAGCGTCATTCCTTTATATCTCCTGTCAGTATGAGTGGAAAGATGAAAGATATGTGCTGCGTTTGACTGCAATAACTATGAATTGCAGAAGGATTCGCGGTCTTTCTTCCGTTTCCCTCGTTACAAGAAAATGTAAGTAAATACTGTGTTTGCATATATATTCTTCAAGCTACAAAGATATTTTTATAGAAGACCTACTTCCTAAACTTCTGACCTGCGCGACCCATATTTTATTGTATTAGTGCAACAGTTAACCTTCAATACCGATGTGTTGTTGTAGGTGTGATGTGTGGGTTTTGATTTAATTCAGGAAAATGCATATGCATATGTGTGTGGCTGGTTGTGTTCCAAGTTACCCCATTTGGAATGCCCTAATGCGTTGTCAAGCACTGAAGAAAGTATGGGTGATTTAAGAAATGTGATGATGATGATGCAAATTTGATTTACCCTAATGTAATGGCAAGTATTGTTTATAGGGAAATTTTGAATGTTTTTGCTGCTAAATTTACATATTTTCTTTCTATTAGTAGGCTTCAAGTTAAAAGGAAAATTGTCCAGCTCTTAAATGTGAATTCATTGAATCATGTGTGTAAGGAATGTGCCGATATTTTTATTGACAAGTGTCCTAATGAGATGTACAATACTTTTAAATGAGAAAAAAGACAAATCTAGCCGTGAAAGTTCAGGCAGGTATGCTAAAGCTAAAAAAGTAATGCATAAATGAAAGATCAAGCCCTTTCACAGCAGTCCATTTCACATCTTGATTATATGTCTAATTTCAGTCTTTAAATAATAACCTGTTAAGTAATTCTTCATTCATGTATCTAGAATTGCTTTAGCAACTTTGAAGTTAATATTTTAGCAACACTTTCTTTCTAGACGTAATTTATTTATCCATTACCGTATATACATTTCCATTGATATTTGAATTTAGCGCGAATTTTCAGGTCACGCCACAAGGAGGGCTACTTGCGAATTGTCTCCCATTTTAACAACGCTAAATCCGGAAGTGTCGCGTATTGTCTCAAATGTATTTGATGTCAGCTAAGGACCCATGCGTAACATGGCGGATTTTTTGAATTTGACAATGACAATCACATGCGAAATCGTAGTTTAACAACAGTTATTGAATATGTTTCTCGAATGTGAATCAGTATCTCATAGCATAACATACAGAGTGTGCAAACAAAACTCACTTGTGTAACATGTTATGTCTTCTATAGGGGAGAGAGACAGAGAGAGAGAGAGGGAGACAGAGAGGGTTTTTTGCTATTTTCTTTACTTCGCAACAACACACATAGGTCTTATGGCGACGATGAGATAGGAAGGGCATAGGAATGGGAAGGAAGCGGCCGTAGCCTTAATTAAGGTACAGCCCCAGCATTTGCCTGATGTGAAAATGGGAAACTACAGAAAACCATCTTCAGGGCTGCCGACAATGGTGTTCGAACCCACTATCTCCCGATTACCGGATACTGGCCGTACTTAAGCAACTGCAGCTATCGAGCTTGATGAGACAGAGGGTAAGATACATTTCAAAACACTTTCAAGTTAGGGAAAATGTGTTTACACTCGTATTCGCTTGGCAATCAAGTTTACACATAACAGGGATCCACCTTCAGATATTAGTGGTTTGCGAAGTTTTACATCCAAAGGCACCAAACATGTAATTGCATATACCCACGTCTCAAGCAAACAGTGAATAGTGAAAGTTATTTTAAGACAACGCAAGGACAGATGAACTTACCCATCATACTCCCTGGAAACATTTAAACTTGTATCAATTTTTGTACATTATGTATCACTTGCTGTAAATACCCTTGTAACTGTATATTGAATATCAATAAACGGGGGACTAGCAGGGGCCAACTATGGCAGGTGTGATGCGGGTCTGCTCTGTGGTGCCCCTAGCGGGCTGCGTGACTTCTGCGCTACTCAGTGCAATCCTCTAAAGTATGTAAAATACATACTTCCATTATTAAAATTAAATTCAAATTCACTGGCCCAGGTGCTACTTGTTTAGCTGGTGGCCCGCCCGCCTCCATGGTATTGGAGGTGGGAATGAACCAACTCTTTGTTTGATTGTTTGCTTGTTTTGTTTCCTGAGATTATCCGACTGTTAGCGATAGCTGATCCGATTTCATCCTCCTTGTTATCTTGGAGCAACCTATACCGTGCTATGCTTGCAAGGAGTGTGGGGAAAGCTTCCTTCGGAGTTATAACGAGAGACGTTATAAAGTATCATGTTGTCGATACCGGCCTACGTCCTGAAGAAGCTTGTGGTGTAGCTTCATCAATATCAAGAAACGAGATTATGCAACGCACCATCCGTGCACGAAACAATATTCGACGTAAATTTAAAGAGCTCAGACGTGATTGAGGAGGTAAGGATTATTTTTTGAAAACAGAACTCGGTACACTTCTACGAAATATCTTAATCCTACCTCATCGTCTAAGCCTATTACAAGTTCTGTCACAGCGCAAACACCTCAATATGAAGAGAAGCAGGATGAGGAAGAAGAACTCAACGCATCTTTACCATCAAAGCAGGTTGGGATTTCACCTAAAAAGGTTATTGCAAGAACAACTACTATGTCAAAACAAGATCTACCATCCTTAATTGACGTCATGATCACACCACATTACTGCGATCACTTAAAGCAATTTATTCGAAACATCTCACTCTTCTCTACTTACATAGAGGAAATCTTTACAGGACAAACCGACACAAACTATGATATTCGCCATCAAGACGGTTGTTTCCATACAGGTAATGCTGATATTGTGAGTCATGGCATCAATCAATCAATCAATAAATCAATCAATCAATCAATCAATCAATCAATCATTCAATACTGATCTGCATTTAGGGCAGTCGCACAGGTGGCAGATTCCCTATCTGTTGTTTTCCTAGACTTTTCTTAAATGATTTCAAAGAAATTGGAAATTTATGGAACATCTCCCATGGTAAGTTATTCCTATCCCTAACTCCCCATCCTATAAACGAATATTTGCCCCAACTTGCCCTCTTGAATTCCAACTCTATTTTCATATTGTGATCTTTCCTACTTTTAAAGACACCGCTCACACTTATTCGTCTACTAATGTCATTCCAAGCCATCCCTCCGCTGACAGCTCGGAACATACCACTTAGTCGAGCAGCTTGTCTTATTTCTCGTCGGAAATCACTCAGAACCAATCGAGCTGCTTTTCTTTGGATTGTTTCCAGTTCCTGAATCAAGTAATCCAGGTGAGGGTCCCATACACTGGAACCATACTCTAGTTGGGGCTTTATCAGAGACTTAATGTATATGCCCTTTCCTTCACCTCTAAACACCCTCATAACCATCTGCAGAGATCTGTACCCTTTATTTACAATCTCATTTATGTGATTACCCCGATGAAAATATGTCTTTATATTAACACCTAGATACTTACAGTGATTCCCATAAGGAACTTTCACCCAATCAACGGAGTAATTAAAACTGAGAGGACTTTTCCTATTTGTGAAACTCACAACCTGACTTTTAACCCCTTTTATCATCACACAATCTCACAACATTATCGAGGTCATTTTGCAGTTGCTCACAATCTTGTAACTTATTGTCTTGTTTAAAGGATGTGATAAATAATAATACCATAGATCTCTTAGAACTCCTCACCAATACCTGACAGAAATAAAATTTTGCTAGATGATTTTAAGAAATATAGATCGATTATTTCGCTACTGACGCTGCTCGGCGTATTTACAAGAGGTCAGATTTCTGTGAATGCAAGTAAGTGTCGCAAGTATCGAGATTTCATTTCTAAGCTGCTTCCTACACATCAAATATCTCCACGAGGTCTCAGTGTCATCTACACGCCTCTGTTACCCTACGGAGGCATGACATACTGTAACAATCACAACCTACTTATAGAGCTTTTGCAACTGCTAAATGCTTTTCAAGGTGCTGGTCACACAGGTCAGGAAACAGAGATTCTACAAACAGAGAAAGAAGTACGTCATGCGAGCATAATTGAGTAATGATTTCTCAAAGCAACACTTCACGTGCAAGCTATCTATATCTACATTACAGACTGACACCCTAAATATTTTCATTCATTCCCGCCCCCACACCTAACCCTCCTTCTGTAGCATATGGTAGACTAAATAGAATAATGTTGCAGACTCCTTTATAACATACTTTCCTTCAGGCTGTTCACTATGGTTCTAACTGTAGAGCCGTTCTCAAGCCCGGATAAAGGAGGCGAGAAATCCTAAGTAGTAGAGCAATGTAAACGCAGTAACCCCTATGCCACGTCCCCTGAGTTAGCTCCATAAGAGCTACGTATGCTCATAGCAATGTATAGCAGTTTGTCCCATATGACCAATGTAAAGCAGCCATCAAACACACTCTCCACTGAGGGGCATTGCTATATGACATGACCGTATACTAGCTCAGGTTGGTAGCTATCTTACACCCTGTGCGCCAACTATTCCCTTAAAAATAGTAGGTCCTAGGTTACAAGTTGTAAGACCCTGAGGTAGTCCTGTACCACGTTCCCAGAGTTAGTCCCGTAAGAGCAATGTATAGCAGCCATCTTACGTGAAGTTGTGAGATCTTGAGGAAATTTCACTTGCTCGCGGTAGGCATCTTGCCCAGTAGCTCCTCGGCCATCACCATACTGCATTATAACTTCCAGATACCGATACTACCCTATCGCATTATAACTGAGTGAAGCATCTATCTAGCAAGCTTTCTTGTTTGAGTCCCCTCCACAAACACAATTGTCGGAATCCATCAGCACAGAAGAATCGAACCAACTTGACCACACGGGCAAACACCAACAATTGAACAGTACCTACTTTCGACTTCTGTATGCATAAACCGAGAGATAAACCAAGCATGAGTCGTCGTAGTGGAAGTAATTACCGGTTTAAGAGGAAGTACAACTAGGCAACCATCCTCTATCAACACTAATCAGAACGAAAATGTGCAAGGTCCGACACTTCCTAAAATGAACCATCAGCAAAATAAAAGGCAAGGCCACGGAAGTCGTGAAAATGAATTATACCCTTTGGTTCGTAAATCTAACACCGTCGGGGTATGAAGAGAACAAGAGTTGACCAAGTAAGATCCGATACGAAAGTTGAAAGAGATGAGCCTCACACAAGTACGAAGAAGCAATGCTTGACTCAGCTAGGTTAACTGTCTTCGCAAACAACGCTCCCAAATTCAAAGGCCCCAGTTCCCTTCAGTCGCCTTTTACGGCAAGCAAGGGACACCAGCAATATATTTTACCACCTCCGCGCATACATAGAGACTTAGTGTTATTTGAGGAGAGCGTTGTGCCGAATTCGGGTTTCACCTCTCTGTATCTCATTGTCATAATTATCCATCATCATGATCATCACGTAAATTTACATACTGACGTCACCCATGGGAGTCAGATATAAAGACCTCCACCAAGCTTCTCTATTATTATTATTATTATTATTATTATTATTATTATTATTATTATTATTATTATTATTATTGCCCAGCTCCTTCGTAGAACGGCCAGAGTACTAGCCTTGTGGTTGTCTCGCCAGGCTTCGTTCATAACCACTGTGAACTACTGCCAACAAGGCTCGCCACTACTCTGCCAGCCTGCTCGTGCTATCACCGTTAGTTGAATTCTACTTCGATACACTCGCTAATAACTGCAAGAATTTCAAGTACCATGGCAGAGGTAGGATGTAATATCTCGTCCGAATTTGCTCGTCACACCTCCACGTACATCAACAGATTGATTATCCTCAGTCAGCTATCGACTCAGGCAGTAGAACATAGGTTCGAGTTCACGTATGCTGACTTCGAGCAGGAGCACCAGCAATATCCAGCCGTATCCAAGACGATGTGTATTATGTAATCTTCTACCTTGTATGTATCCTCGGAAACTGTGCGTCTCGACAGCTGCGGCTATCACTGCTAGAGGTCATCCCACAGAACGCCTTAACCCTCATGCATCGCCTACTACTGCGGTGCAGTCTATCAGCACCAACGCCCTAGCTATCACAACCAATACAGCATCCACTACCACCCCTGTTCGATACATGGCACCGTCACCACCCCATAGACGTCGACACTGCGTTCTGTCGATCGCCATCAGCACACTTTTTATCATCACCGACAGAAGCTCCATCATCAGTAGAAAGTGCAGCTGCCATCACCTCAATACTACCAACGCGGTCTAAACGTCGTTCTTGAGACATTGTAACAAGAAAAGTACACCCCTGTCTTCGCCATCATCACAATCATCGGAGTAAGTGCTTGTGGCTGCGTCCATACCATCACAAGGCCAGTGCCGATACACCGTCAAGTAGAAGAAAAAGCGCTTCCATTCAAGGAAGACGTGTTTAATTAAAATAGGTGTGTAATGTATGCTTTAAAATTTCGTTTTTAGCATGTGGTTTTTTAAATTTCATCTCAGCGTGTTTTTTAACTGCTCATTTCAAATTTTCATTTTTCGAGTGTTTGGTGAATTACGATTCGGAGTTTAATAAATCATGCTCAAACCAAGACAATGTTATATCTATGCCACCTGCATTGCCCTGGATAACCTTCGAAAGGTAAGCTGTAAATTCATTATCGTTTACTTGCTCTAGGTTAACAGTTCTGTCGTCCAATTAGGCGTAAACTGTAATAGCTTGCAAATTCGTCCGTTTGTATGCCATTCTTGAATATGTTACGATAAGTTGTAAATGTCTGCAGTAATGCACATACCTCCTCAAGACCGACAACAACATCTCTCTCCTATGATCTCTATAAGAGCATTGTAAAAGAAATATAGAATGTTCATTAAACCTATCTCATCTTCCTGCCTATATTTTCCTGTAACAACAACCGTACTATATTTCGGAAAGCATATTTATTAATTTACATAAAAAATAAGAGTTTTGCCTGTACATTGCTCACAGTTAAAAAATAGTTGTATTTCTGTGTCGGTCACGTACAGAGTAACAAGGAAATGCACTTTTTAATTCTCCGTCGTGTCTGTCTGTCTGTCTGTCTGTCTGTCTGTCTGTCTGTCTGTCTGTCTGTCTGTCTGTCTGTCTGTCTGTCTGTCTGTCTGTCTGTCTGTCTGTCTGTCTGTCTGTCTGTATGTATGTATGTATGTATGTATGTATGTATGTATGTATGTATGTATGTATGTATGTATGTATGTGTATTGCACCCATCTACTGATGTCACGTAAAGGCTGCAGTATGTATTTATGTATATGCATGTACGCGCATCACAATAAAATGACTGAAGAGAATTTAATGAAAATCGGTATGTAGAGTCGGAAAATAAGGCACTACAATCTAGGCTAACAAGTAACTTTATTCACGCTGAGTTAAATGGTAGTTTAGGGGAAAGCCTAAAATTTAATTCTAAAAAGTCTACGTTATTAGAGGTCCTATCAATAAATACTTCATAACTAAAGTTAGATAAAATTAAATTCCCGATTATTTATGTCTTATATATTTTTATCGTACCGGCTATGATAACAGAGATGGCCTAAATGAATTCTGAGTTTTGTTGCTGTCTACATGAACTCCGAGCCATCAGTAAATGGTTGAACAGAATTTAATGAAAATCAATTTGCAAAGTCGGGGAGTAAGGCACAACAGTCTGGGCTATAAATAATTTTATTCACGCTGGATTAAATGGTAGTTTAGGGGAAAGCGCCTAAACTTTGATTTGTAAATTTCTACTATGTTTTTGGTCCTGTCGCAAAGTTCTACAAAACGAAAGGTATAGAGAATGCAATTTCCGATCATTTATGTCACATAGCTTGCGGTACCGATTATGGTAATAGAATTCGTGAATTTAGACTTTTGCTGCTTAGTTATATCAACGCCGAGTATTGCTAACCTGACAACATTGTTCAATTGTGTTAATAGGCGATAGTTTCCGTCAAGATTATCTTAAGGTGTATACCGCGAGGTCATCGGTCCACATCGACAAGGAAAGTGGTGGAGATGATAGTCAACGTGAGAACAAAATCGTAAAGAAATGATGTCTTGAATGAAATGAAATGGCGTATGACGTTTAGTGCCGGGAATGTCCGTAGACATGTTTGGCTCGCCAGGTGCAGGTCTTTCGATTTGACTCCCGTAAGCGACCTGCGCTTCGTGATGAGAATGAAATGATGATGAAGACGACACATACACCCAGCTCCCGTGCCAGAGAAATCAAGCAATGATGGTTGAAATTCCCGACCCTACCGGAATCGAACCCTGGACACCTGTGACCAATGACCAGCATACTAACCATTTAGCCATGGATCCGGACGATGGCTTGAATAATAAGACAGGAGGGAGTCCTAAAAGTAGGAAGAAGATTTCCTTTACATTAGCTGCCCTAATATCTCAGTGTCGGAATGTCTACAACATTGAAAACTTATAAAATTGATCAACAATAACAATACATTGACCATTGTCTCTAGTGACATTCTTAGTCTCTTCTTCTGCCACTATTCTCCGACGGATGGGATTACTACTGCGTCCCGAGTAAAACAGCCTGCCTGAATATTGGTGGAAAGTAGCTAGGAAGTTAGATAACTTTCCTTCTTTCAGCATGCCATTCTTCTGGTTCATACATTTTCTGATAACTACCGGTACGTACCACATGGTTTCATCGTAGTATTCCGGCTATGTACAGTGCGCACGCTTAACGGAATACGATGGAGGAGTGTTCATGGCTGTCTGCAGTCTGTTCATTCCAGCTCTGGAATTTGACACCGTTAAAAGTGAGAAAACATGTCGTATTCTATTTGATCGAGCATTTCGTACCATAACATTGCTTTTAACAGCGACATTCCAGCCGGTCAATATTGTATTCTGACGTCATTGTAATGACCTATGTCGAGTTCAGTTTAATTTTTCTGTGTCTTTTACAGCATCAAGGGAAAGAGGATGCGTGGATTGTAATGAAAGTTGGTATATTACAGTTTCAAGAGAGGGCGAGTAGGATCTTAGCTACAAGTTGTTCAAATATTTCAGTAAGAGGAGGTGCTTCAGAAGGGGACTGAAGGATAATACTCGATGCACCTCTCTTACAGGTGGTTTTACACGAAAAATAGCCCATGGCGAATTTTCGTTCTATACCTTTATCTCATAGAGTGAAATATAAGGCAAATATCAGTGGTAGTCATGTGAAAGTACAAGAACCGGTAACTAGCACTATGGACTGTACAGAGAGTCGCTATGGAGATAGTTTCGGCAACGTTTACATGGCTTTGTACATCTGTCAGTATGTTTTTATATTAACCCCATACTTGGCTTTCTCTTATACAGGAAGCAAGAAATCATACCAACATCAGTAATAATGCAAACTATAAAGGGCCAAAGAGAGCAACGAAGCGAGCACGTCACGGCAAGCCGCTGACAGGGAGGGGCAGGCCGACTTATGTGACTCAGAAACTGGGGAACAGTGCGAGGAGTGGACAAAAATATGATCATGAACATGCTATGTGATAGTCTCATCAATGACGAGTACTGCAGCTAGTTAATCTTATAAATTAAGATCGCAATCTCCTTTTTCCTGCCTCAAGAAGAGATATTTATTCCTTTGAGTTCGCTACTTCTCACACCAGTGATCTCAGTTTGATTAATATTTGCTTAGCTACCCAGCTAGCCATATGTAGAGCATATAAAGAGACATCACTGTCCATTACCAGTCTACTCTTGCTATAGGCACAGGTTAACACTACATTCACTCTAGAAAAGTAGTAGTAGATCCGTTAGTTCTCATACCACAGAACTCCTCCCAGTAAACCAGGCTAGTAAGTACCAAGCAATCTAACTGTGCATTTCAGTCTGCCATACTCATATGACGTTAGATGATACGTTCGTACTCTGTTGTCCGCAGTGCTGAAAATATATTTCTATCATTTCACATTTTCACATTAGCCATGTGCTCGAGTTGTCTTCGTACTTGTATTCTAGCTACATGTCTTATGAATCTCATAAGTATAAAAAGGCGATCTTAAGCCCTTTCAGAAGACAAGTATCCCGTACTTTCCTAAAAAATATTTTTAGACTTTTTGTAAATGTTGCATCCCATTCTAACACCATGTGTAACACATAGCCGTCTGAGTGCGATCAGAGCAGTCGAAGACATGTGCACTTTGCCAAAACATGTGCTCAAACCTTCTCTCGCTCGCATGTGCTCAAACCATTTAAACATATTCATAAAACGTTGTTAAACTATCATTTCACATGTGCATATCGTTGTCAAATTCCTAAACTCCTGCCATTTTATGCGTGTTATTTAGCTGAAACGTCCGCATCCTCACTACCAACCGATACCAATGCCCTCATACTCATCTCTTCGTCTAATCCCTCCATTTGTCTCGATAGCTCAAGTGGTTAGAAGCTGCAGTAACATGCATGAAGCATAATCCAGAGGTTCTGGTCCTGAGCTAACGAGGGGAATATTATTAATAAATATAGATGTATTCTGTTATAAACTCAACTCTGTTTTGAAAATTCTGCTGCGTAGGTAGTAACTCAAGCAGTTTCTGTGAAACGGAGTAGTGCAGCCGACCATAAATATGTGCTTCCACCACATTATAGTGAATCCAAACAGGGAAGGGCTGGCAACTGTAAAACTATTCGTTACTCATAAACCCAAAACAGAGAAGAGCAGTAGCTGTTAGACTATGTCATATTCATAAAACCAAACAGAGAAGGACAGCCTGTT
The DNA here is from genome assembly GCF_040414725.1 of Anabrus simplex. Lineage (NCBI taxonomy): Eukaryota > Metazoa > Arthropoda > Insecta > Orthoptera > Tettigoniidae > Anabrus > Anabrus simplex. Next base: position 622,729,278 of record NC_090266.1, on the reverse strand, counting down.
TTACAACCATGCAACATTCATAAACCCAAACACGGAAGGGCAGCTGTCCGTGAAACAAGGCATAATTTATAACCCCACACAGGAACGGTAGCCTGAAGTAAAACGGACGAAAGCTAAGGTACAACCCTTTCCCAAAATATCTTGGAGTCACTTTAGATAGAATCCTGAGCTACACTAAGCTTTCCATAAAGTCGCCACAAGAAACAACATACTGCATAAGCTCTGTGGTACCTCCTGGGGAGCCTCTGCTGATTGTCTACGTTTAACTGGCATTAGCCTTGTCTACTCGGCTGCTGAGTACTGTGCTCCTGTCTGGTCGGAAAGTGTACATGCGAAGAAGGTAGACACAAAATTGAACGATGCAATGCATTGCATTACTTGTACCATCAAATCAACTCCATGTCACTGGTTACCTGTGCTGAGTCACATCCCTCCACCTCACTTAAGACGGAAGCAAGCTCTACTAAGGGAAGCTAAGAAAATCTTTGCTTTACCCTCTTTGCCACTGCACCAGGAATTCTGCCATCCGTCACAGCAGCGACTTCAATCAAGAAGACCAGCATGTGTCACTGCAGGGCAACTCATTGCGGATGGATTTGACCTAACTGAAAGCTGGAAGCATGAGTGGTCAACAAAAACTTTGGGAACAAGTGCCCACCATCTTGATTCCACAAGGAAGCCAAACGGTGTTGACCTACCGAGGAACCTCTGGTGCCGTATCAACAGGTTAAGGACTGGACATGGTTGTTGCAATTACTTCAGGTATAAGTGGGGTTGGATCAGTTCACCAATGTGTGATTGTAACCTGGAAGAACAGACGTTTGAGCACCTGGTCCAACGCTGCCCTCTTCATTCGTACTTTGGCACTCCTGATGATTTGTTCGCTCTCACACCTGGTTTATCTGAATGGTTTGATTTTGCCTTGTGTATATATATTGTATAAAATCACCATACGATTAAATAAATAAATAAACACAAGCAGGGAAAGTCAGCCCATTGTAAACTAGGAATAATCCATGGATCAGAACAGGAATGGAAGCCGATCTTAAAACTGCGCTTACGTCATAAACGCAAAGAGGGAAGGACAGCCTGCTGTAAACTACGCTTACTTCAATAACCCAGACAGGGAAAGGCAGCCTACTGTAAAACTGTGATTCATCCCCCTTAGAGTCGTAGAAGTCATAGCACGTTTACGTGGAAGAGAGGGGCGGCGGAGGAACCCAGAGGGGAGGGATGCGATCGTCGCCATCTTGGTCCTATGCGGGAATTTTTCGACCCATTAAATTGGCAGCCGGATAATTTTAGTTCAGGTGAATTTTTCGACAATGTGCCGCCATCTTGGTTTTCACCTTGGCTACCATCTTGGACGCCATCTCGTGAGTTAGAAACCGCGCAGAGTTGATCCCCACGCAGTTAGCCTACACTGCGTTCAGCGCGCACGGCTTGAGCGTTGTTTGCCAACATCTGCCCTAGGACGTGGAATTTGTTGGTTGTGAAGTCTACCAGCACGAGCATTTGCCAGTATTTACCAGAGACACTTACTCGACATTAGTATCTCCACTGGGACTCGTTCACCCTCCCCATTTACCCTGGCTTGGGGCTGATACAGAGTTGAGCTGGATTGCTCCCCCTTTGGTTGTGTTACATAAAATGTAATACACGTATCAGGATACTGCCATGTCTACTCTAGGGGAACATCCCCGTAGTCGTGACATCCTTCAGAGGCTCATTTGAGAGAATTTGAGCCCGTTGAGTTTCTATAGCAACAGCTACAGTAGATCACCAAGACCGATTGCAGATTTGCTCAAGTTTCTACGGACAATGATGTATTCTTCGCAGCATTTACTGCAAAATCCGTTAAAGTTTTAGTACATCTTCGTACGAGATATTTCCTCAACCGTCTTCACAACTCTGAGGTAGGCCTAATCTCGTTCCAGTAACTCGAAACATGGCACGATAGAGACGATAGCCGAATCCAGGGCCTCCTGAAAAACAGTTGACAGCCATAAAGATGATTTTCGGTGGTTTCCCATGTTTACACCAAGAAAAATGCTGGGGTTGTACCTTAATTAAGGCGACGGCCACCCCTTCCCAATCCTAGGCCTTTTCCCATCCTTCCGTCACAGAAAATCTTCGATCAGTTAGTGCGACGTTAAAGCAGTAGCAAAGAAAAAAGAACCAACAGCAACAGTTGGAACGCTAACCTCGAAACTACGGAGGTGACATAAGTTAGATATGGGGCATTGTATCCAAATGATATCATCACTGATTTCTGACCAATTCGGCTGCGATTCGATTCTCGATATCAAGAGTCACCCAAAACTACAATCTTGCTTCGCTTGCAGTGTTCTTCATCTATATAGATAGGTCTCTCACCTCCAAGGAAGTTTCGTCAGTAGGAGTGTGCATACGGCACGTTCCCCTATACAGTTCATTATATTGAATCGACCGGACACTCAACGTCATGTAGTGTTGCCGGGATTCGTTGATCAAAATGGTAGATTTGATGATGACCCAGTTGTATAATCCTTCATTTAAAAACCTTGAAGGGATTTAAAACATGAAAGTAATAATCAAACAATATATAAAACAACTAAAATACAATAATAATAAAAAATAATAATAATTTAGCCTGGCTGAGTGTCTCGGACGGTTGAGGCGCTGGCCTTCTGACTCCAACTTGGCAGGTCCGATCCAGGCTCAGTCCGGTGGTATATGAAGGTCGTCAGCCCTGTGTCTTGGTCTCCCAATCGACCGCTGCTCAGTCCAAAGACCTGCACTGCATAATACAAAGTGACGTGTAGACAACGCAACGGATCCTCTCGGCTGCATTTCTTAGCTTCCTAGGCCGGGGCTGCTATCTCGCCGTTAGATAGCTGCACAAACTTTTTCTCACGTATGTCAAGCCCTCAGATCCAAGTAAAAATTCCTGACCTCGCCTGACCTGGAATCGAACCCGGGCTCTGCGGGTGAGAGGCAGGATCTCCATCCACAGACCGTGGGGATAGCTTGAAGTATACCTGATACTCAGGCACACGATCTTGACAAGAGAGAAAAGGGAGAAGAAGAAGAAGGACAACATTTTTCATACCGATATACATTTAATGTATGTGGTCCCGGGTGCCAAAATTGACTGGCAAGTTCTATTTGCTTTCCAATTAAATTGAATTGAACACATTCCACTTTTTATTTCTTCCCTTTTTTTGTCTTTCCTCAGGTCAAACTAAGAAAAATAAGGTTTCAACCATGTTGTCTTGTGCTTTATTCTTCAAATCTACTCTCGGACATTCGACTTACTTTTGAATTTAATACAACATACATGAAGTACAGAACAATCCCCGATGTTGGTGATAAAGTGGTCCTTAATTACCGTATTCTTCAGACAGCAGACAGACTGTTCACTGTCTGATGTTGTGTCATCGTTCTAGGAACAAGCTTAAATTCCGATTTTACATTAAAATAGTAAAAGTAAAAATTCACTAATTTAGGAATGGCTTCAGGTATTACCTTTTCCAAACAAGCTGGCTCTGAAAAGTAACATATCAAGTTGAACTGAACATTGCCGGGTGCAGAATTCTTAGGTCCAGTTCTTGAGAACTACAGCCTATTCCTTCAACTCGCGACGAACAGCGTAAATCGGCAGTCTAACTTGACACGGATGAAAGACCTACCCCATTGAACTTATTCTTCTCATTATTAATTATTTTCTGGATTCCTTCCCAATTATCTGGAGTCGGCACTCCTGCGGATTGAGCCCCGTTTTATAGCCGAGTGCTCGTCCTGACTTCAAGTCCACGTGGAGGGATGTGTTGGACCCAGCTCCAAACTAGAGAAATTAACCAAACGCTGCTGAAATCCCCAGCCTGGCCAGGAATTTTACCCGGAGCCCTTTTAGCAGACCATTAAGTCACAAAGCCGGACATCTACCCTCTGAAATTATGACGAAATATGTTCCATATTTATCAAATATTGGTTTCTCCCTTCCCTTTTCAGAATGGGCTCTGGCCGTCTGGCTTAGCTGACAAGGTGCTACTTCGCGGGATCAGATTTGGTCAGCATTTAATTTAAGTGTGCTTTAGATCAAGGGGACTCACGTTATTAGTTTTTATGGCAGGCCAAACAACTCCTTGTAGAACAACATTTATGATATTTGAAGCCATTTATTTTCAGTTTCAAATCAGTTAATTTATAATTATTAGGTTCTTCAGTCTGCCTAAACTGATTAATGAATTAATAATATTTAGAAAATACCTGAAAAAGAAAAAAAACAGTTCTTGAGAATTTCTTTCTTCCATTTACATAGACAAATCTATATATATAAAGTAGCTTGTCCTGACTGACTGACTGACTGACTGACTGATTCATCATCGCCGAGCCAAAACTACGGGACATAAAGAAATGAAATTTTGGAGATATATTCATATTAAGATGTAGGTGCTCGCTAAGAGAGGATTTTTGGATATTCCGTCGCTAAGGGGGTGAAAAGGGGGGTGAAATTTTAAAATGAGTGTGTCTATAACTCAAAACTTTAAAAGTTTACAGATGTGAAAATTCGTATTTAGAATCTTCTTTAAAAATAAGGAAACACGTATTTTTTTGTTTTGAGACAATCCCAATAGGAGGGGCACAAAAAGGTGAAAAAGGGGTTGAATGCCTTTAATCGGGATACCGGTACTTATATCTCAGAAACTGAAGATATTACAGACATGAAAATTGGTACTTTTGATCTCTTTTAAAAATAAAGAAACACGCATTTTTTTGTTTGGGCGAAATCCAATTAATGGGAGGGTGAAAAGGGGGTGAATTTTTAAAATGGGTGCATCTATATCTCAAAACTCTTAAAGTTTACAGATGTAAAAATTGGTACTTAGAATCTTCATTAAAAACAAAGAAACACGTATTTTTTTGTTTTCGGAAAATCCCAATAGGTGGGTTGAAAAGGGGTGAAAACGTGGTTGAATGACTTTCATGAGGATACTTATATCTCAGAAACTGAAGATATTATAGACCTGAAAATTGGTGTTTGGGATCTCCTTTAAAAATAAAGAAACACGTATTTTTTTGTTTCTGGAAAACCCAATAAATGGGGGGGGGGTGAAAAGGGGATAATATTTTAAAATGAGTGTATCTATATCTCAAAACTTTTAAAGGTTATAGATGTAAAAATTGGTATTTAGAATCTCCATTAAAAATAAAGAAACACGTATATTTTGTTTGTGGAAAATGCAATTGATGGGGGGGGGGTGAAAAGGGGGTGATTTTTTAAAATGAGTGTATCTATATCTCAAAACTTTTTAAGTTTATAGATGTAAAAATTGGTATTTAGAATCTTCTTTAAAAATAAAGAAACACGCATTCTTTTGTTTTCGGAAAATCCCAATAGGAAGGGTGTAAAAGGGTGAATAATTGGTTGAATGCCTTTCGTGAGGCTACTTATATTTCAGAACCTGAAGATATTACAGACCTGAAAATTGGTATTTTGGGTCTACTTTAAAAGTAAAGGAACAAGTATTTTTTCGTTTTAGAAAAATCCAAATATTGGGGGGTGAAAAGGGGGGTTAACTTTTTAAAATGAGTGTGTCTACATCTTAAAACTTTAAAATTTACAGATGTAAAAATTGGTAGTTAGAATCTCCTCTAAAAATAAAGGAACACGTATTGTTTCTGTTTCCAGTAAATCCTAATAGGAGGGGTGTAAAAGGGTGAAAAATGGGTTGAATGCCTTTAATGAGGATACACATATCTCATAAACGAAGGATATTACATAACTGATAATTCGCATATGGGATCTCCTTTAAAAATAAAGAAACACGTATTTGTTAGTTTTTGGAAAAGCCAATTAATGGCGGTTAAACAGGAGTGACAAATTGGGGTGAATTTTTTGAAAGACAATATCTACAGAATATCTTGGAAACGTAAAACGTTACAGACGTAAAAAGTGGGTGTAAATCTCCTGTAAATGTAAAGAAATATAGGTGATTTGTTTTTGGAAACTCCCCTTAAGGGGAACTCAAAAGGGGTGAAATTTTAAAATGAGAATTTTTACAGAATATATTAAAAAAACTTAACATGTTACAGAAGTGAAAAATGGTATTTTTTTATCTCTATTAAACATAAAGAAAAGTGTGTTTTTAGTTTTCGGAATTACCACTTGGGTGGAGGAGGGGGGTATGAGTGACTGAAAATGGTGATGAATTCTTTTAATTAGGCTACTGATATCTCAAAGTGAAGATGTTGCAGACGTGAAATTTGATATTTGCAATCTGCTTTAAAAGTAAAGAAACATGTATTCTCGGAAAATCCAATGAAGGTTGGGGGGGGGGGGGGTGAAGGAATTGAGAAATTAATTGACTTAATCGTATGAGAATGCATACATCTAATAAAAACTAAAGTTGTTACAGACGTGAAAATTCGTATTTGGATCTCCTTTAAAAACAAAGAAAAACGCGTTTTGGTGGGGAAACCATCTTGGAGGGCGGGAGTGTAAAGGAGTTGAATTCCTTTCATGAGTACACATAAATCAAAAACTGAAGAAGTTAGAGTCGTGATAATTGGTATTTAGAAGATCCTTTACTATTAAAGAAACAAGTATTTTTAGCGGGAAAATTCACTTAGGGGGGGGGGATTATTGTGAAATGAAGTGAAAAAAATTAAATTATTTTTATGGGGATACTTATATCTCAAAACTGAAGGTAATAGACGTGAACATCGGTGTTTGGAATCTCCCTTAAACATAAAGAAACAAGCATTCTTTTATTTTTTTTCGGGGGGGGGGGGATGGCGGTAAATAAACTTAACGGCGGTGGGGTGTAGAAGGAGGTGAGACCAATTGATTTTACTGTTATTAATGTACTTATAAGGATCCTCCGTTGCTCAGGCGGCAGCGCGCCGGCCTCTCACAGCTGGGTTCCGTGGTTCAAATCCCGGTCACTCCATGTGGCATTCGTGCTGGACAAAACGGATGCGGGACAGGTTTTTCTCCGGATACTCCGGTTTTCCCTGTCATCAGCCATGCCAGCAACACATGATAGTAATAATAATAATAATAATAATAATAATAATATTCCGGACCGTCGTCAAATGTGCGGACCGCGCTGGAAACGGCTCCTGGACGGGTAATGACTAAGAATGCAGTCCGGCCGCGGGTTCAGTGCCGCCAAGGCACCCAATATGACAGCACGCCGGATCTCCTAAATTATTTTATCCATATTTAAAATATTATAGCAAAATATGGCAAAGATTTACGGGCCCAACTGACCGGGAGGAATTCCTGAGCCTAGCCCGGGAAGTACGAAATCGATTGCTGGAAAGGAAGATTTAAAAATGGGAGGAAACGTGCCGTAAAATAATAGAAAACCAGTCAGATCGGGAATTTTGGCGGATTCTCGCAGAAAACGAGTCAGACCGTGAATTTCAGCGGATTATATATCTAAAACAATAAGCATTCAATTATAAATTTCTGTATAATACCGTAGCGAAGCACGGGTATCTTGCTAGTATAATAATAATAATAATAATAATAATAATAATAATAATAATAATAATAATAATAATAATAATAATAATGTATGTATGTATGTTGGGTATTCAGCCCGAAGGCTGGTTTGATCCTCTGCAGCTCCGCGAACAGCTGTCATAAATAGCCTAGGCGTCACTGAAGAGGCGTACTAGGGAAATGAGGAGTGAGGCAGTTTCCCGTTGCTTTCCTCACCGAGCCAGCCGTTGCTATTACATATCAGACTGCCAAACCCACTAAAATGCATGCACCAACCGACCCTATGAGCGATATTTTCACACCATTCATAACAGGGACTGACTGCATAAGGAACGGTATTACTAGCATCACCCATACCTCAGTCACTTTCATATTGTCAAAGCCAAGGATGAGACTGAGACAGGTCAATGAAAGTAACAAATTTGATATAGCCCATACCAGAAGACATAGTGCACTGTAGACACTACATCTCACCAGCAAGGGCATATAATAATAATAATAATAATAATAATAATAATAATAATAATAATAATAATAATAAACTGCATTCACAATACTGTAATAATGATAATACAAATAATACTGTAATAATAAAAATACAAGTACAGTTCCAGAAAAAGGTGTTGATGTCAATGGATAATGACAGAAAATTACCGGTAAACTAGCCAGCCCATTAAATGCTCATGAAATAACCCCTATATAATATCTAAAACAATTAAAATACAACAACAATAATAATAATAATAATAATAATAATAATAATAATAATAATAATAATAATAATAATAATAATAATATAGTCTGGATGAGTGTCTCGGGCGGTTGAAGCACTGGCCTTCTGACCCCAACTTGGCAGGTTCGATCCTGGCTCAGTCCGGTGGTATCTGAAAGTCGTCAGCCCTGTGTCGGTAGATCTACTGGCGCGTAAAAGAACCAGCACCTCGGCATCTCCGAAAATCATAAAAGTAGTTAGTGGGACGTTAGGCCAGTAATAATAATAATAATAATAATAATAATAATAATAATAATAATAATAATAATTGGAACATTAAAAATAATAGTAATAAAAACCTAAAAGCACAGCTCAGCGTGTCATTGACCTAACTGGAAAGTTATCTGACTATCCAGCCAGCTGGACTCACGCCAACGACAGAGTATTACACCACATTGCATTCGATGCTAGTCTGGAGAGAAGTGATGACTTCATTGTGTAAATTTCCAAATTTCAAGTATTTAAGGATTTAAACAAAACATAAATAATTATACATTTCTAAATATTTTCCAGTGTGATATGACAGAATCTGACGAAGTTATTTCAAGAACGAAACGTATCATTCTATTTTAATTAAGTTTCTTCCTTTTATAATTAATAATTAATGTTATTGGCTTTACGTCCTACAAACTATACCGCCGTACTGAACCTCCCAAGTTGGGGTCAAAAGGCCAACACCTCAATCGTCTGTTTCTTTTTCAGGTAGTTTACACATTTATTTATTGCTAAATTAATTTCGACAGACTAAACAACCTAACAGTTACGAACAAAATTTAGACAGCTATGAAGACCATTAGGTCTATACGTTATTAGTTCTCGACTGTGTGTTACATGGGTAACTTGTTTCAGTGCAGAATACGCGAGAAGCCCCGAGGGTTTGCTATGCACTGTCGCGTTCCACGTGTGATAATGAGAACGTCTAATTAATGCGTCCGCATGCTCATGTTTTCCGTGGAGAACCACGCCCGTCTTCACTCCTCTTACATAGCACACAGTGGCTTACAAACTTATCAGACTTGTTCGTGATTGTTTTTAATTTCTGGTCCGGCGATTTGAAATTTTCTGGTTGACTTTAATTAAAAGATGTCGGCTTTAGTTAGGGTAATTGATATCTTTAGTCATTAGTAGAGGGCGGATTTTGGCATATTTTCATGTTTTGTTTGTTCAAGATATAATATGTCCATAAGAAATAAAGGTCATTCATACCATATGAAATCGAATGGCTAAGTTTTATAGTGCATATAAATGAATAAATACGGAATACGCGCGTATTCTTGACATATAAATGCATAATGGGAGTTTATTATTATTATTATTATTATTTTGTATAAAACAACATATAATATTGTATATTTATATTCGAATCGGTACAACAATGCAAAGAAATGAGTATGTAAAAATTCCATTCGTCGCCGGAAGCATTCACAATTTATTGTTGTTGACAGTGTCAACAAGAGCTTGATGTTGTGGGTTTTTATTTTGGTGGCGTTTTGGTATTCGGTTCAGATGTTGGAATCATAGAAAAGTAAGTAGCGGGGAGAAGAGATTCTTCCTCGATACTTGGTAGGGACCAAACTGATTTAGGCTATATTTATATAGAAGAATTTAAAACAGAAAGAGCCTGAATCTAAATAATGCCACCATTTTCTTTGTTCCCATGGTCTTGTCACGAGCAGGACCTAACCAGTCCAGACCAATAATTGTCTTGTCCATACCAATATTTTGTAGCTCAAACCCATCTTTACCGTTCATCCTTTGTGTTATTCAATATCTGTGGATAATGCGCCGTAGTTGGCAAGCACATTTAGTGCATTGCAAGCTCGGCGGACACGCCGCTATGTTGGATCTATAGCCTATATTTTTATATCTTCGTTGCATGAAGACCAGTAACCATTAGAAATAATGCCTAAAGAAAAAGCTTCAGCAATTGATATCTGGAGAACAAACCTTATACATACAGGAAAAACAAATATTTTGGACAGGATGTAATAGTGCGTATTTTGCCGTTTTTAGCGCATATGAACCCGGAAGGTGTTTACAATAGGACTGACGCAGGATTGGCCCTTGATAATGAACATCACAGAAGATGCTGGAAATGGCCTCATCTGAAGACATGAAAAACTGACAATCCTAAAATTCTGACTCCACTTTGATTCAGAAACCGCCGGCAGAACTGAACACGTGAAACTTCGTGAAGACGCTCTAAGGTGACACTACGGAGATTAAAATATATTTTTACCTAATGCATGGATTTTCACGAAATATTGTCGGAATGCCACCTACATAAAAGTAAAGATATCGCAATATACAATTAATATTTTTTCCAAAATAAATTTATTTTTTGACATTTTTAATTCTATTTTTCATGAAATTTAACATGTTAATGTAAATTCGTAATTAGGTAGATAATACTTCTTTTAAAAGCACTACGAGTCGATTTTTCTGTATATAATTTATATAAGGATATATATCGTACTAACGTTTCTGTAATTTTTAAGCTCAAACATTTTGGACTTAAAAATCCCTTCTACTTGAAAAAATTATTCAATCAAAAATTCCGTAAGCACGTTTCTTAATATAGCTGTGATACATATACCATACAAATTTTGCAACATTTGTCAGAATACGATGGGAGGAAATGGGATTTAAATGTAAAATTACAATTGGCAAACAAAGCATTATTACAGTGATAAATAGTTTGAATTCAGCGCAATAACTTCGTGACAAGAAAAAAGAAACTCAATCCTTTGCCAATGCCCTCTTTCTTTATAAGTGTCGGACGAACAGAGTGGATTGCTCAACATTACTGGAGCTGATTCCATTACATGTTCCTCGTCGCAATACTAGGCAAAGGTATATTTTTCATCTGCCCAAAGTGAGAACTGTGGCTCGGGCTAACTCATGGCTTGTGAGGGCACTAACATCACAGAATGAGGTGGGTGAATCAGTGGACCTTTTTCACTCACCCCCGTCTAAAATCAGACGTGCCCTAATGACCTCATGAATGTAAAGCCCTATATGTAAGATACGTAAATATGTAAATGTTACTAGATGTAGTTTAATAATGTCAATTATTTAAGGAGATTGAGTTTTATTTATTTATTTAATTTATTTAAGGTTTTGTAAATATGCATATAAAATGGTCTCTAGATTTAGTTTGAATTTGGTTATTATTTTAGGAAATCAGTGTTATTTACTTGAGAGGTATTTGTTGTATATTATGTTTTATTGAATCATCTTTAATTGGGAAAATAACCTGTTGATGATAAATAAACCGGGCGAGTTGGCCGTGCGCGTAGAGGCGCGCGGCTGTGAGCTTGCATCCGGGAGATAGTAGGTTCGAATCCCACTATCGGCAGCCCTGAAAATGGTTTTCCGTGGTTTCCCATTTTCACACCAGGCAAATGCTGGGGCTGTACCTTCATTAAGGCCACGGCCGCTTCCTTCCAACTCCTAGACCTTTCCTATCCCATCGTCGCCATAAGACCTATCTGTGTCGGTGCGACGTAAAGCCCCTAGCAAGAAAAAAAGATGATAAATAAATCTATTCTATTCTATTCTATTCTATTCTATTCTATTCTATTCTTTCTATTTCAGTCATAAAAAGTTCTCAGAAATGACCAAAATATCGATTTTTATCTCGAGAGTGTTGCCTTAACGCATGCACAACAGTAAATTTGTAAGGATACAGGTGCAGATCCTTTTTGATAATGTTTCGACACGACGATCTCCTAATTCCCACTTGCACAGGTAAATAGCGTTGAGATTTCGTCGGACTTCGTTCCAGGCCTTCCTTCACTCGAGCAGTGTTTTCTGGTGTTCGAACTCTCTTCGGATAGTTACAGTTTTTATTCGCTACAGAGCCCGTTTCACGCCATTTTACCATTACGTTTTGCACTGCAGACTTCGCTGGAGGTTTTGCCAAAACACTTCCAGTCTTGAATGCTTGCGCAAACAGTTCCGAAGAGGTTTTCCACGAATCGCGCTTCGCATAACACTCGACAATGAACACGCGTTGTTTTATCGTGAGCACCATTTTGTGTTGCATTCAACTGGTCACTAAACATGTCTGCTACTCTCACTCACTCACACGTAATGACACAGTGTCGTACTCGGGAGATGCGCATGCGCAGACACGTGACAGCAACGCATTGGTGCCTCGAAATCACGACTTCCAGCAAGGATAAATTCCGCTTCAGTCTTACAAATATTTTTCGGACCAGTTTTGCCCACTCTGTATATGAAGATGCATATTTTAGTGCATGCGCATATCTTCATAAAAGACAACCGAGCCGAGTAGCCGCTGTGGAGCCAAGTTCTGCATTCGGGAGACGAGTGGGTTCGAATCCCACCCTCGGCTGCTTTGAGAATGTTTTTTCTGTTTTCCCATTTTTACTTCCAGGCAAATACATGGGCAGTTCTTGTTCGTAAGCCACAGACGACGAATTCCACCTGCTTACCCATTTTCATTCTCCATCATTCATTTCATCTTCATTACCTCCTCAACTGAGGTTGGCGTCAGGAAGAGTATCCGGCCGTTAAAACATGAGATATATTTTGATCAGGGTATTACAGGTCCACCCTTCAATACAATTTATACCTTACACTACAGTTACATGTTATTTTTAGTTTTTCTTCCAGTACATGTTTCAGCCCTATTCAGCTGGTTTCAACAATTGACAAAGACATCTTAAAATCTACGAGAACTTTATGAAATCATGATACAAAAAATGATTGATGATGATTCATGAATGCTTAAAAAGTTCCTTAAAATGCAATTTAGCACGTCTAACTCAAAAATATCCTCTTGTTGCAATCTTGGTAAAAAGTTTATTGTTCTACAATGTTCTAATCGAAAAACATGGTCCGATTAATCGGGATGAATCGTGGGGAATCCCCTCTTGTTTAAATGTGGTGGAACCGCTTTTACTCGTAGGACAGAGCACATTTGATTTAAAATGTCAATGCGGAAACTCTAGTGTCAGAATTACCAGCAGTTCTTTTATACCTGTTGGAGTTCCCTGTACTTCGCCTTCTTTGAACGAGCTGTGTCACGTCGCGTGGACGTTCGAATGAACACTAGCCAGTGTGACAGCGTGGACAGGACACAGCCAGCTCAAAGAGGCCGAAGTACGGGGAGCTCAAACAGACATAAAAGAATTGCCAGTAATTCTGACATTTGAGTTTCCGTATTGATATTTTTCATATTAAAAAAAGTCTGTCCTACGAGTAAAAGAGGTTCTACCACATTTAAACAAGAGGAGATTCCTCACTTTTCAGCCCGATTAATACTTCGACCATTTTACAACTACGATGTGAACATTAACTTTAGCTTATTGCCCGATTTTAAGTGTTGTCCCCTCTCTTCTTGTGATTTCGAAAGGACGTTTTCTGCACATAGATGTATTTTTACAGACAGGAGAAATAAGGAAATATGGAAAAAATTATAGTACATCAGAGATTTACAAAATCAGAAAGGGTAGGGATAACGTGTTGTGTGTATAAGTAATAATGTGTATAGATTTAACATAAAAAATGGATTTTTATGTTATATTGCTTTGTTTGCTTTCCCACGTATGCTACACAGCAATAAGCTTGCAAAATCAAAGTTTTTTTGTGCTTATAAGGTCATATTTTAGTGAATATTTGGACATTTTATTGCTTATTACGTGCATATTTTTGGATTTTGATTGTATAGACTACAATTCTCTACACTAGTCATTGGTGTTAACACCATCTTCATTTACCGGCCAACAGAATTACCACGTTCACCAACTCTTTCACAGTTTTAGCATCTCGTGAATGGAATCAAATTCCTGAGAATATCAGGGCTACACAAACCCGAAACGCTTTCTAAGCGGATTCGTGGAAGTTCTTGTGTTACTAATGTAATCATAGGATATGAATTTCATTATGATCTGTATTCACAAGCATTCACAATTATAAGAATTGAAAGTAGGTCCACCCGTTCAATACAAATAAATATAGAATGTAGTTCATTTTCAATAGACCACGGGACCGGTTTCGACCCTTTAAGGCCATATACAGTCATACAGAAGATAGACACACGGGACCTATTGTTGGACTGTACGGTCTGGGGGTGAGAAATGTCCGCGGGGAGCGTTTATTAGAATTCTGTGTGAATAACAACTTATCTATCTGTAACACCCTCTTCCAACATCCTCCAAGGCGTCGCTACACACGGATTTATCCTGGGGATAAGATTAGGAATCAAATTTATTTCATTTTAATGAGGCAACGTTGGCAGACTTCAATCAATCAATCAATCAATCAATCAATCAATCAATCAATCAATCAATCAATCAATACTGATCTGCATTTAGGGCAGTCGCCCAGGTGGCAGATTCCCTATCTGTTGCTTTCCTAGCCTTTTCCGAAATGATTTCAAAGAAACTGGAAATTTATTGAACATCTCCCTTGGTAAGTTATTCCAATCCCTAACTCCCCTTCCTATAAATGAATATTTGCCCCCGTTTGTCCTCTTGAATTCGAACTTTATCTTCATATTGTGATCTTTCCGACTTTTATAAACGCCATTCAAACTTATTCGTCTACTAATGTCATTCCACGCCATCTCTCCGCTGACAGCTCGGAACATACCACTTAGTCGAGCAGCTCTTCTTCTTTCTCTCAATTCTTCCCAACCCAAACATTGCAACATTTTTGTAACGCTACTCTTTTGTCGGAAATCACCCAGAACAAATCGAGCTGCTTTTCTTTGGATTTTTTCCAGTTCTTGAATCAGGTAATCCTGGTGAGGGTCCCATACACTGGAACCATACTCTAGTTGGGGTCTTACCAGAGACTTATATGCCCTCTCCTTTACATCCTTACTACAACCCCTAAACACCCTCATAATCATGTGCAGAGATCTGTACCCTTTATTTACAATCCCATTTATGTGATTACCCCAATGAAGATCTTTCCTTATATTAACACCTAGATGCTTACAATGATCCCCAAAAGGAACTTTCACCCCATCAACGCAGTAATTAAAACTGAGAGGACTTTTCCTATTTGTGAAACTCACAACCTGACTTTTAACCCCGTTTATCAACATACCATTGCCTGCTGTCCACCTCACAACATTTTCGAGGTCACGTTGCAGTTGCTCACAATCTTGTAACTTATTTATCACTCTGTAGAGAATAACATCATCCGCAAAATGCCTTACCTCCGATTCCACTCCTTTACTCATATCATTTATATATATAAGAAAACATAAAGGTCCGATAATACTGCCTTGAGGAATTCCCCTCTTAATTATTACAGGGTCAGATAAAGCTTCACCTACTCTAATTCTCTGAGATCTATTTTCTAGAAATATAGCAACCCATTCGGTCACTCTTTTGTCTAGTCCAATTGCACTCATTTTTGCCAGTAGTCTCCCATGATCCACCCTATCAAATGCTTTAGACAGGTCAATCGCGATACAGTCCATTTGACCTCCAGAATCCAAGATATCTGCTATATCTTGCTGGAATCCTACAAGTTGAGCTTCAGTGGAATAACCTTTCCTAAAACCGAATTGCCTTCTATCGAACCAGTTATTAATTACACAAACATGTCTAATATAATCAGAAAGAATGCCTTCCCAAAGCTTACATGTCAAACTTACTGGCCTGTAATTTTCAGCTTTATGTTTATCACCCTTTCCTTTATACACAGGGGCTACTATAGCAACTCTCCATTCATCTGGTATAGCTCCTCCGACCAAACAATAATCAAATAAGTACTTCAGATATGGTACTATATCCCAACCCATTGTCTTTAGTATATCCCCAGAAATCTGATCAATTCCAGCCGCTTGGATTGTAAGATTGGATTGGATTGGATTGTAAGACCTACCCTGGAGCAGACTGTGGTAGTGATCATATACTGCTGAAAATGCGGATAGAATTGAAATCATTGAAGAAGGTGAGAGTAAAACAGGTGCGCATTACTGACAAACATATTCTCCATGAGTTTGGTGAAATAATAAGAACATAATTCCGGCAAGTGGGGGAGGAAAGAGCTTCCTCTCAAACATGGGACAAGATAAAGGAAACCGTCAATTCATTCCTTCCCGAACAAGTTCCTAAGACCCCTCAAGCAAAACAACCTGGATTTCAAAATCTACACTACTATTGATTGAAGAAAGGAGCACATTGAAGGAACGTGGTATATAAACTTGAGGAAACATATAAAGAAATTTGCCGCAAAATACAGCGTAATTGCAGAATTGACAAGACACAGTATCTTAACAATATATGTGATGAAATATACCACCATCACAAGATAAATGAAACGCGTGACCTTTACAAGAAGATAAACAGCATCACCCGAGAGTTCAAACCACGCACATGGGTGATTGAAGACGCACAGGGAAATGTAATTGGTAACAAGAAAGAAGCAATATCCCGGTGGAAACAACACTGCGAAACCTTATAGTGCAAACGTAATAGCATAAGAGAACGATTGCACTGAATGTGATATCGAACCTGCTATCCTATTTAGTGTAATTGAGAAAGCCAGAAAACATCTGAAAAACAACAAATCCCCAGGCATAGATGGTATTACTGGAAAAATGCTGAAAGTAATGGGAGGAGAAGGCCTTCATGCTTTATATTCGATATGTAATACAGTGTGGAAGACTGGAGAATGGCCTAAAAATTGGACTACATCTGTTCTCATCCCCCTTCACAAGACAGGTTTAGTTAGGGACTGTTCTAATTACCGCACCATAGCATTAATATCTCATGCTAGCAAAGTCCTGCTGTACATAATGACACAACGACTAAAAACATTCTTGCAGTGTCAGATTTCTGCTGAACAAGCAGGTTTTGTGGCAGGTAAAGGTACACGAGAGTCAACAACAAACATGAGGCAGATAATTGAAAAATGCCGCGAGTTCTGTGTCCCTGACTATATTTGTTTCCTTGATTATAAAAAGACTTTCAATTGTGTCAAGTGGGACAAGTTGTGGGAAGTGCTCAATGAATATGGAGTACCAAAACACTTAACGTTATTATTAAAATATCTTTGTAAAAGTCATAATGTAACAGTAAGGGTGGATGGTGAATGCACAGAATTTTTCAATGTGACAAATGGAGACCGCCAAGGTTGCATATTGTCACCCCATCTCTACAACATCTACGCAGAGTATGTAATGAGAAGAGCACTGGATGGCTGGGATAGTGGAATTTCAATCGGTGGTAGGAAAATCAACAATTTACGCTTCGCTGATGATACTACACTCATTGCAGGAAGTGGACAAGAACTTGATGAATTGCTCTGTAGAGTGAAAATCATTAGTTCGGATTTTGGTCTAGAAATTAACACGAAAAAGACCAAACTAATGGTTATCAACCGACGAAGTCAAATCCCAATCCAAATGACAGGATACCTGAAAGATTCCAAAACAGTGAAAATACGATTGGTGGAATCACTGGTATTTTCTGCTTTCCTGTACGGTTGTGAGACCTGGACTGTGAAAGCTAGTGACAAGAACCGAATAAATGCCTTTGAGATGTGGTTTTGGCGGAGAATGCTCCGTATACCACGGACAGAAAGAAGAGCAAATGCCTCCATTAGAGAAGAAATGAGTATCACAAAACGTTTAACTTCCCGCGTTAGTGAAAGTTACCTCCAGTTCTTGGGACACATTTTGGCGAGAGAAGGAGACAATTTAGAAAAGGCCATTCTGCAAGGCAAAACTGAAGGCACCAGATCAAGAGACAAAACAACAAGTAGTTAGTTAGACCAAGCAAAGAAGGTCACCGGTCTACCTCTTAACAATATCTTAAGAGCTGAAGACCGCTCAGGTTGGAAAAATCTCGTTAAGGATGCAGTTGCCAATGAAGTGAAGAAATGAGGTCACGACGCTCAGCAATGAGTAAACGGCTGCTTATGACTACTGAATTTAGTATTGAAAGATGCTGAGCAAATTTAAACCCACCAAAAATCGGGATTCGATCTTCGGATATCTTTGAAGTCAGCTAGGAAGGGGGCTACGGAGAAAGGTATCGTATTCTCGTGTCTTGCAGGGAACAGCTTATTATTCCATTTAAAATACCTGTCTGCAAATTTACATCTACTCTCGCGGATACTTCTCCGCTGTCTGCTGGACTGTGACAGATGAAAAGAATACAAAGACTTCCTTATTAGGTATTTAGAACGTATTATTCTTAAGAATGCCTTTTAAATTCGAAAGTGAAACAACGCACCTCATCTTCTCTTTCTCCTCTCATTTTCCCCGCACCGTTTCGGGCTGTTGTGTCACACACGGGAATTTGATCTAGTTTTACGCCACAGTGTTCTACATGGCGCCAATCCTACGAGGAAGAAAATGCCCCAGAACGTGCCTGGTGTGAAAACGAGAAACCACGAAAAGCAACCTTCAGGGCTGCCGACTGAGGGGTTCGAACCCACCATCTCCAAAATGCAAGCTTACAACTACGTGAACCGAACCGGTAAGTGGCTTGACTGGTAACGACGTGTTTTTCTACTATACATTACGACATATATATTCCTAGTGTAAAACAGGAAGGATGTATTCTATAATTGTTTAAAGTGAAAGAAACCTTTCAAGAATGTTATAAAATTCCCTTTCCATTCATCAGCATGACGTCGGTATTCCTGTTCGAAATCTGATAGGTGAAAATTGGGGAAAACACAGTACTTTGAACTTCCTCATCTTGCGCTTTGTTGTGGTTCTTTTGTTTCCGACTGTTGTGTGTCAGCGGTACACTGTATGCTGTCGTGTATGGCATGACTAGGGGGTATAACGCGTACGAAGCGCACGGATTACATATCAAAGAGGATCAGTATAATTTTTTACATGAAACTCCATGGACTACATTTTAACGCCTGGAGGGACCTGTAAGTCTTCCGCACACAGCGATACTTCAGAGAAGAACATCACTTCTCTTTTAATAGACACCGATATACAATACTGGTTTCAATATTAATGAATGATATTCTCTGTAGGTTTCATGACAGTATGCACTCTTCTGTAAGTTCCATGCGATGACTTCGAAGAGAAATACAGGGGATAAGCTTTGTTAAGCTAAGCTTTGTCATAATTTTTGCCGGAATACTCAAATTACAGGTTCGATTCCCAGCAGGGAGTATTTGTTTGTGTTCATCATAATAAATTCATCTACAAAGATCACATCACAGCACAGACCACTACAGAAACATACAATAGTGGATACATTCCTCCACACAGGGTAGGTTTCGGGAAGGATTAAAGGCCGAAAAACTGGACGAATTAACATCAAGTTTCAACCCCAATAACTTGCAGAAGAATGGCCTGGAGGAACGAAAAGATTCTTAAAGTTAATATTTTGAATGTTATTATTAAACATACGCGTCTTTAGAAGCGGCGACTGATTTGGTTACGGGGCGTGATAGCCAAGTGGCATCGTCACTGGCTACTCAACGAAGCCAGTGCAGTTTGAATCCCGGCCAATCTATGTAATATTCCACGTTGGTACCAACAACGCAAGGCAAGCAGGAAGAGATGCTAATATAGATGCGGTTGTGCGGGATCAGTTTACGGCAGCGCGGTAAAAGTTTAAGGGAACGGAGATGGTTAGTAGTGGGATACAGTATATGAGGGATACTGACCGGAGGGTGATCGATGATTTAAATGAGGCTATACAGTGAGTATGTGGAAAAATGTGAGTGATATTTGTAGATCCTAATGGGCGGGTAGGAGATAGGGATCTACGCTCAGATGTCCTTCACTTGTACCGCAAACAGTAGGGGGTTTATTTAAAAGTGTAATAGAGAGGCGCATTTAGCTAAACGGGGTGGACTAGGGAACGATGATGTGAGTATAGGGAGGTGGAATTCAAGTAAGAATGACATAAAATTGTTAATGTTAAACTGTAGAAGTATTTTAAAGAAAGAATTATAATTAAGTAACTTAATGTGTTTATATTTACCAGATATTGTAACAGGAGTTGAATCATGGCTGAGAAGTGATACTATGGATGCAGAAATTTTCTCCCGGATCTGGATTGTTTACCACAGAGATATGATAGATACGGTAGAAACGAGAGTATTCATACCGGTGACAGA
Source organism: Anabrus simplex (assembly GCF_040414725.1). NCBI lineage: Eukaryota > Metazoa > Arthropoda > Insecta > Orthoptera > Tettigoniidae > Anabrus > Anabrus simplex. The sequence continues at coordinate 622,708,924 of NC_090266.1, read as the reverse complement.
AGAATGTGTACGCTCCGAGAAAGTTAAGGATGAGAAACATGAAGTTCTCTAATGATAATAGGAAAATTGAAGTTTTCGAAGTGTTAAGAACTGGCACTGATGCGAAATCATTAGATAATATAATCATCTATATGGGCAACGATAGGTGATCTCAATTTACCAAATGTTAACTGGGAAGGAAATGCGAATACCAGAAAGCATGATCAATAAATGATACATAAGTTCATCTGGGAATGACAGCTGAATCAGAAAGTCGTGGAACCTACAAGAGGAGAAAATATTCTACACGTTGTGCTGATAAAACCAGGTGAGCTTTATAGAGGAGCTGAAGTGATAGATGGTATAAGAGATCACAAAACTCTTTTTCCTAGTTTAAAAAAATCAATATAAAGGAAGGTTGTAAAAGTAGAGCAATTAGCCAATACCATAGGTTTTAGAAAGCAATTATGATGAGTGGAAAATGGTAAATGAACATGTAAACAGCCTATGGGATGGGCTTAAAGAAATTTTTGAGGAGTTCAAGTACAGGTATGCACCTTCCAAAGGTGGTAAATTTTTTTATGAAGACCCACTATATTATAACAAAAAATAAGGAGATTAAGGAGGAGGTACAGGTTAGAAAGAAATAGAGTTAGGAATGGTTGTGGATATAAGGAGAGATCGAGGGAACTTACTATGACATCGAATTTAGAAAAAAAACATTCAGCTAAGTATAACATGATGGCTAACATGGTAGAGAGTCATTCGAATTTCAAGAAAAAAATGTCCGGCTCCATAGCTAAATGGTTAGCGTGCTGGCCTTTGGTCACAGGGGCCCCGGGTTCAATTCCCGGCAGGGTCGGGAATTTTAACCATCATTGGTTAATTTCGCTGGCACGGGGGCTGGGTATATGTTTCGTCTTCATCATCATTTCATCCTCATCACGACGCGCAGGTCGCCTATGGGTGTCAAATCGAAAGACCTGCACCTGGCGAGCCGAACTTGTCCTTGGACACTCCCGACACTAAAAGCCATACGCCATTTTTTACGAAAAAATGAAAGGATATGTATTGGTACTTCAAGGCAGAAACAACTTACAGAAAATACAATACAGGGATCATAAATGGAGAAGGCCAGTGTATATGTGAGGACTTGCAGAAGGGAGAAGTGTTTAGTCAGAAGTACAGTATGTAAAAGTAGGTGGATATGAGAATAATGCCCAGGTTGAGGAGGAGACTAATACTGGCGAAATGCTTAAATATATTTATGATGATAAGGACGTTTATGTTTATACATTTCTAAATATTTGAGTGTGATTTGATAGAATCTGATGATGCTCTTTCAAGATCGAAACATTCCATTCTATTTTAGTTTTTTTTTTTCCTTTCCAAGTACAGTACTGTTACTATGTGTCTTTTTGGGTATTAGATACATGTATTACTCAAAATTAGTTTCAGCAGACTAAAGAACCTAACAGTTATAAATTTACTGAGTCAAAACTGAAAAGAAATGGCTTTCAGATATTACAAAGGAAAAGTTCGGGTTTAGGAAAGATTATTTCAGTGAGGCTCAACTTGTAGAATTCGAGGAAGATACAGCAAATATTTTAGATTCAGAAAGTCAAATGGACTGTATTGCTATTAACCTATTCAAGGTTTTTGATAATGTAGATCATGGAGGACTACTGAAGTAAAGGAGGGACGAGGGACTACATAAAAGAGTGGTTGAATTGATGGCAACATTTCTAGAAAATAGAAGTCAAAGAATTACAGTAGGTGAAGCATTATCTGATTATTTGACCTTTATGTTTTCTTATATACTATATAGCCTATATATAAGTGATCTGAGTAAAGAAGTGGAATAACAGGTAAGGTATTTTTCGGATGAGTATAGACATTTTACTTCAGTTTAGAGTTGCTTAATTTATAATTGTGATGCCTTTCAGAGTGTCGAAAGTAATTGAGTAGAACAAAGATTTATAAAATACCTGAAAATTAAAACGTTTAATAACATACTATAACTGAAATATACCATTCATTTAAACAGAATTCGAACCCACCATCTCCCGAATGCAACCTCTAAGCTACGCGACCCAACCCAAACGGACCAGGCGTGGTCGTAAAAAAGACCGCACGGGCAACTCGCTTGAAAATGTAGAAGATTTTTGCTGGTGGTTTAACGTCTCACTAACTCATCAAAGGCTTTCCGCGTCGCAAAGATGGGAAAGGGCTAATATTAGGGAAGTATAGGCTGTGGCCTTAATTAAGGTACAGTTCCAGCGTCTTCATGGTGTGTAAATGGGAAAACACGGAGAAATCTCTTCAGGGCTGCTGGCGGTGGGACTCGAACCCATCACCTCTCAAATGTAAGCGATTATAGAGTGGGGAACTTTTATGTGTGTGTGATCGTCGAGGTTTTTCTGACTGGGTTTTTTTTTCGTTATGTATATTTCTATCGTATTCTTTGTATACCGTAAAATGATTTTCTATTATTTCTTATGCGTAATATTTTATGATCTGTGCTGATGTCTGTGAAGTATTGGGCGTTGTGATATATATATGTTTCCAGAAGGCTGAGAGTATGCCGTGTTCAACTTCATTGTCGTGTTCTTTGTACCTGGTGTGGAAATTAAGTTTTCTTTGGCCGACATAAGATATGTGGCGTTACAATTTGGGTATTGGCATTAGAGTTCATATATTCCTGAGTTGGGAAAATGGTCTACTATTAACTTGATTTACTAATTTGATTTTGGTTATGCGTTGTTTGTTTCCAATACTCTTTCAAGTCCTTGCTTTCCGCGAAAGACGATGACGTCACCGGAACATGTTGTAACGGAAAGTGACCGATAAACTGTCCGACTCGTTGGCTGAACGGTCAGCGTACTGGCCTTCGGTTCAGAGGGTCCCCGGTTCGATTCCCGGCCGGGTCGGGGATTTTAACCTTAATTGGTTAATTCCATTGGCACGGGGGCTGGGTGTATGTGTTGTCTTCATCATCATTTCATCCTCATCACGACGCGCAGGTCGCCTACGGGTGTCAAATAGAAAGACCTGCACCTGGCGAGCCGAACCCGTCATGGGATATCCCGGCACTAAAAGCCATACGACATTTCATTACCGATGAACAAGCCAGCTCATTAAATGCTCATTAAACAACCCCTAAATTATTCCCGAAAAACATTATTGATAATACTAATAATAATTATTATTATAAATCTACAAGTACAGTTCCACGAAAGCCGATGACGTTACAGGAGCATGACGTAACGGAATGTTACCACCAAACTAGTCAGCTGGACTTACGCCAGTGAAAGAACATTGTACCACCTTGCACTCTTTGCTGGAGTAGTGAAGCAATAGTAAACAATGCTCTGACTATCCACAGCCTGTTTCCAATCATTCGACCGCGTCAGGAAATGAATGAATGAAGCCCCCGCCTTCATCTAGGCTAGGATAGAAATTGTGCCAGCTGCCGAAGCCTTTCGTACTCCTCTGGGGCAATGATTAATGACTGGCAGATGAAAAAAAATGATATTGCAGAGTGTTGCTGGAATGAAAGAAGATAGGAGGAACCGGAATACCCGGAGAGAGACCTGTCCCGTTTCCACTATGTCCAGCACAAATCACACATGAAGTGACCGAAATTTGAACCACGGAACCCAGCGGTGAGAGGCTGCCCTCACACTGATTGTCTGGTAAAAGCTGCTAACATCCTTCTGTTACCCATTAGAATTAATGCGCTGCTTTAGAAGTACCCTGTACGCACACGACAGAGTGGGGGAGGGCATGCCTGTAACTATTTACTCTCTCATGTCTACACCCCAACGAAATCGTCATGGTCATACACAGCTGTGGCTCCGATTCGATAATTCGACACCTTACGTGTTGCTGTCTCTCACCAATTCGGGAACCCTTTTTCGTAGACATCCTCTTAGTAATAACATTCATAGTACCAGGGTGAGTGTAGTCCTAGATTACCTAGTTTTCGTGAATAGTATTGATATTTCGTCGTGTTTTATTGTGTTGTTTGTCTTTCATACCATTCTACTTGTGCAAAAAGAATTAGTGATATCAGTGCTATACTGAAGAGATTGATTCTCCCGAGTGGAGTGGTCGCGCATGTTAATGCACTACGGCTATGGAGCCAAGTTCTGGACTTGGGAAACGAAGGGGTTCAAAGCCCACTGTCGGCTCTCCTGAGAATGGTTTCGTGTGATTTCCCATTTTCACCCCCAGGCAATGCCAGGACAGTTCTTACTCATAGGCCACAGTTGATTCCTTCCACCTCCTGATCTACTTTCATCCATCATCATTCATTTCATTTTCATCAGCTCCTCAAACGAGGGCGGCATCAGGAAGGGCATTAAGCCGTATAAACATGATTTCATTCCACTTCATCCCCAACCCCGTATCAGAAAACGGGACTAATGGATAGACATAATGTCGAACGGTACTGATTCTGATACTGACTTATTCGATTTCATTCTTGACAAAGACTGAACAAACTGGGAACTGAAGACATCACGATGTTAGGATACACACATATATTCTAACGACAGTGATTGTGGAGGTGAGGATATATTTCCCGCCGTTTCACGAATAATAATAATAATAATAATAATAATAATAATAATAATAATAATAATAATAATAATAATAATAATGTCGGGAGTTAGGCCTCTGTTTAAACTGCCACCGGTATCCTACTGTGGTGATATCTATTCTCAACTTACTGGACGTTCATACATTGCAGAAGTTTTTTTTTTTTTTTTTTTTTTGCTTTACGTCGCACCGACACATGTAGGTCTTATGGCGACGATGGGAGGGGGGAGGCCTAGGAATGGGATGGAAGCGGCCGTGACCTTAATTGAGGTACAGCCCCAGCATTTGCCTGGTGTGAAAATGGGAAACCACGGAAAACCATCTTCAAGGCTGCCGACAGTGGGATTCGAACCCACTATCTCCCGGGTGCGAGCTCACAGCTGCGCGCTCCTAACCGCACGGCCAACTCGCCCGGTCAGTAGTTTTTATGTTAGGTCCAGATGTCCCTAGCATCAATTTTCTAGTGCTACCTGGTGATCTGAAATTCTAATTACCATCGAAAATGTTTGTTGGGTTCTTAATGAACCTTCAATTCTTTATTTATCATTCAGTAGTTATCATCACTGTGATTAAATTGATCAGCCAGTGATATGGCTTGATATAAAAATCTTATCACCCTATCAAAATTTAGTTTATATAATTCCTTCCGGAAATCTCTACCAGTCCCCCATAAAAGAAGTTAGTGTTTTGGGACTAACGTCTAGCTGCAGTGGAGTTTCATACGTAACTGGAAGATCTCCTTGAAGGAAATACTGGAGGCGGGAGGTTGGCGGACTGGCACAAGAAGGCGGCTAACAAGGTGAAAATGAAAACCTACAACCTGTTGTCCAGTCCTTGACCGGGTCAGGGATGTAATGAATGAAACATATATAGGTTGTTATTATAATTGGGTCGCCACCCCAAAGTGATTTAGTAATGACTGTTAAATGCTATGAAATGATAATGGAGAGTGTTGCTGGAATGAAAAATGACAGGGAAAACCGGAGTACCCGGAGAAAACCTGTCCCGCCTCCGCTTTGTCCAGCACAAATCTCACATGGAGGGACCAGGATTTGAACCACGGTATCCAGCGGTGCGAGGCCGACGCGCTACCGTCTGAGTCACGGAGGGCTTTAACAAGGTATCGCAGAATTTTAAACATACGAACTCTCTGCGTGTGGAAGCTAGGGAAGATTCCAGCGTTCCCCTTGATTATCTCCGGCCTTCTTTAAGTTACGCAACATACTGAAATGTTCCAAATGTGAGCCTAAATTGTCTATCGAGACTTCAAAATTCTAAACGAAGACGCGTTCATAGAGGACCCACTCAGGACACCGTGGCACAACGTACAGCTGGTACATGATATTGACGACAAAATAACCCTGTTTAATGAACTACTTTTAGGACTGTATGATACACATGCCCCCATACAGACAGCACGAGTAAAACGAAACCATCACCTTGGCTGACTCAAGACATAAGGGCAAAAATGGAGGAAGGAAATGCAGCTTATAAATATTATTTCGAAAAGTACAGAAAATTGCGTAACACAACAACTCAGACCTTGAGGAATGCTAAGATACGCCATACCCATGACATCTTAAAAAATAAAAATTCTGCTACTGTATGGAAAATTCCTTGCAATATTGGTTTGAAAAAAAGTAAAACCGATGAAAACAACACTGACTTGCCATTAGACGAATTAAATAAATATTTCTGCTCACAAAATTCATATATAGACGAACGAACTAAAAAGGAAGCAATCGAAAGTCTACATATGAAAAGAAAACACGATGGAGAGAAGAACTTTATTTTTCACATGTGACGCCAGAAATACAATCCACGAAATAAAGTCAGAGGCTACTGAATGTGACGGAATAAATTTGACATTAATTAAAAGACATTTTGAAATTGCTCTCCCAACAATTACGCATATAATAAATACTTCGTTCATGACAGCAATCTTTCCCAGTACAAGGAAAAGAGTCATCATACGACCGACAAGAAAAATCGAGCGCCACTGCTATTTTCACTGTATTTAAATGACCTACAAGAACATATAAGCATTTGTAAAAACCATTTCCGCGCAGATTATAATCAACTATTTATACATACAAACCCGAAAGACATCCTATTGCACATCAACAAACTAAGCGATGACCTGGAAAATATAAAATACTGGACAAAAAATCATTCTAAAGTCAATACATTCAAGTCGCAAGCAGTCAGAATAGGATCCAAAAATAATCATGTCAAACTGAAAAGTGTTAAAATTCCTCCAATCTTATGCCACGCAACACCAATAAAGTAAACGAAACTGTAAAAACCCTTGGCCTCATTTTGTATAAGTAGGCTACTTAAACTGGACAGAACACACACCGAAAATTTGCCAACGGGTATTCTTTCTTTGTATTCCCTTAAAAGTTTACGGAATCTCCTTCAATTAAATACGAGGAAGTTACTTGTTCTGAGCCTAATTCTACCCATTTCGATTATGGTGACGTAATATACAACAACCTGAACACCACACTTAACGCTAAATTTCAGCGGGCATGTTATATATGCGTCCGTTTTGTATTAAATATGCTCAAGTATTGTCATATATCACCCTGTCTTGAAAAGCTACCATCGTTATATTTGGCAGAGAGAAGAAACCTTCACCCAACCTCGCTTGTCCGCAACATCTTCCGTCAGTTATTTAAGTGCAGCCAGTATGCAGTATTCGGGAGATAGTGGATTTGAACCCCACTGTCGGCAGCCCTGAAGATGGTTATCTGTGGTTTCCCATTTTTACACCAGGCAAATGCTAAGGCTGTACGTTCATTAAGGCCACGGCCACTTCCTAACCACTCTTAGCCCTTTCCTCTCACATCGTCGCCATAAGACCTACCTGTGTCGGTGAGACGTAAAGCAACTTGCCAAAAACAAATTCTGTAAGGACACACCACGTTATCTGAGAACGGATCTTAAATACTTGTCATCACCAAACAGATACCTACAAGCTCAGAAACGTCTTTTTTTTTTTTTGCTAGGGGCTTTACGTCGCACCGACACAGATAGGTCTTATGGCGACGATGGGATAGGAAAGGCCTAGGAGTTGGTAGGAAGCGGCCGTGGCCTTAATTAAGGTACAGCCCCAGCATTTGCCTGGTGTGAAAATGGGAAACCACGGAAAACCATTTTCAGGGCTGCCGATAGTGGGATTCGAACCTACTATCTCCCGGATGCAAGCTCACAGCCGCGCGCCTCTACGCGCACGGCCAACTCGCCCGGTCAGAAACGTCTTCCCTGTAGTGTTGGCTACTGAGTGTAGGCTATGATTCGAAGCAGTGTGTCGATTCATTCAAGTGTCCAAGTGAATCGATTCACAGGAATGGGGATTCACGGCACACGATTCAGCTGACTCGCAGCAGACAGTCCGCATTCACGAAGCAGTGAGACACAATACATACAGGGATCACTAGCAGGACACAGGACATTGGCGGGGAGCCGAACTTCGCTGCAGCGAGACATACAGAGCCATGGAACACTGAAAGCATCGTTCGCTTTAACGGACTCTCGCGCTGAGCTCATTTGAGAATAATACCTACTAAATAATAGACGCATTTACTTGCAGTGTTAAAAAGGTAGTCAAAACATAATTCCAAAGAACCTAGCTTGTAAGTAGGTAGGCTATTAGGTTATTCTATTTACCGTATTAGTTTGATCAATCAGAATTTTTATAACTAGTTGACATTCGACAATTGATTAAACTCAGCTGTTTTTAGCCTACTCGCCTGGCTGAGTGGCCCAGGCGGTTGAGGTCTGGCCTTCTGACCCCAACTTGGAAGGTTCGATCCTAGCTCAGCCTGGTGGTATTTGACGGTGCTCAATACGTCACCCTCGTGTCGGTAGATTTACTGGCAAGTAAAAGAACTCCTGCGGGACTAAAGTCCGGTACCTCGGCGTCTTCGAAACCCGTAAAAGTAGTTAGTGGGACGTAAAGCCAATAACATTATCATCTAGCCTACCATATGACTATGAGTCATGCTCATGACCATTCTAAATTGTCTGTATTATATTGGGAAGAACCACTCGGTATTCTCTCAGTTCGTATGTCGCATCATCGCACAATACTTAAATAATCGAATCACCGAGCTCGATAGCTGCAGTCGCTTAAGTGCGGCCAGTATCCAGTATTCGGGAGATAGTAGGTTCGAATCCCACTGTCGGCAGCCCTGAAAATGGTTTTCCGTGGTTTCCCATTTTCACATCAGGCAAATGCTGGGGCTGTACCTTAATTAAGGCCACGGCCGCTTCCTTCCCACTCCTAGCCCTTTCCTGTCCTATCGTCGCCATAAGACCTATCTGTGTCGGTGCGACGTAAAGCAATTAGCAGAAAAAAAAATAATAATCGAATCACGAGATCACCGGTGTAGATGGACAGTGAGCAAGTGAGCAGATTGATTCAATAGCTTAAATAAAAAGATGTTTAATCCGAAAACTAGTGGGCTAATCTACATCTCGGGTAGCCTATACAAAATATGACGATTTAAAAACATCCTACGCTGATAGGAAAAGACATTTTCAAAGCAATTTGGCCGAGCGTTTAGGGTCGCTTGCATTCGGGGGAGGTGGATTCCCATCCTACCGTCGTCAGCCGTTAAGATGGTTATCCGTAGTTTCCCATTTTCACACCAGGCAAATTCTGGTGCTGTACCTCCGCACGACAGCTCTGGATGCAGATCATTGATGATTGCGTGTACAGATATTTTTTATCTAACTCTATATTGAACCCTTGAACTTACCATTCCATCGTTGGTCGGCCACGGCTGCTACAGTAGAACAATCTAGAACTCTTAAATCATGGGTCGTTGCGGGAATAAATTCGGTCACGATCTTAACCAAACGATGGGGTTCAGAAGAGAGCCTAACTACTTGAAATGAGGAGCAAAATGTGCTTACTAACTTTTATTAAATTGAAATAGCACGATAACATTATGAATTTAATATGCATTCTTGAAAATAAAAAAAATTATAAATTATTGATTTTTGAATGTTTCAAACACAGTCACATTACATAATGTTGATTTGTTTCTTACAATATCGAAGAGTTGCTTCGGAGAAGTTAATATATTAGTGGACAGCGAAACTGAAAAACTGAAAAAGGGAAGACCTGAAAACCGGGGACCTATTATTCCAAACGAGAACTGAGAGTTAATCCACACGATCCGTGGAAAATCTGACTTTCAACAAGTAGAACGCTTCATTTTCTCTCAATTAAGGTTATCCACCAGTCGAATACCCTTTACGGATACGGAATACGCGCCGAATGGACCCTTAATCGAACCAAACTGACTATCAGTTGCTTTGGATAGGTTGCGAAATATTATGGGAAAGCATGGTGTTCACTACGAGTTAACAGCATCATTCACAATTGAAATAAAATTCCACCATGTATTTGTCATTCATGACACCCTTAAGTGATAAGGTAATCCCGATGCTAAATGTGCATCACCCAAAACAGCTGTTCGGAAGGAACCAACAACAACATGATCCATGAGGATCTTACGTTATGTCGTTCTAAAGGAACAAAACTGCGAAATGCAGGAAACACTTATTCATCATGCATTTAGAAGAAATGCCTAACACTGAAGTTAATTAAAAAGTGGAAAGTCACTTGAAAAGTATTATTATCGAACCGATTTTCAGGTTAGAAATGGTTTTGTTACGCTAAATAAAATTACCAGTCCACGTTAAAAATTACTACAACTTTAAGGAATTCTTTCCCTTGAAAAACAATGCTACCAGTACAGATCTATCTATTTACTGTCTGTCCCAACACACTACTTATAAAGTGATTACTTACTTACTTCAACTATGAATAAAAATGAAAGTACGACAAGATTGAAAATAAAATATTGTCACTGGCTGACGAATCGAAACCGCATTCGCAACTCAAGTCTCACACTAATACACTGAGTGTCAATATGCACACTATCAAACGAAACTGACGTCAAAACGATAAAACAATTAAGTCTGTAAAATAAATTAACATATCGAAGTCATTAGAGCTCAACACGCGCGGAGAATTACAGTAAAATATAATTAATCTAGATCAGGTTGATATCCAACATTTGGGCAACCCTCAGCCGCCGATAGCTGTCCCGTTATCTCAAGGAGAGCTACGCATTGACCCTCTTCATAAATCATATCATACTGTAGATGCTACCTTCGTCCAGGCCACTTCAACAAAAAAACAAAACAAACATCTAAACTGAGACTTGAGTGTGTACAGCTACCATCCCAGACCTATCGTCGGGCTCATTTGAAATCTGTACATCCTAACACTAATCACTATGTACATGATACCTTCCAAATTCTATCGTCGGGCGTGAACTAGGACGTCTCATCATCAGTGACTCCAAGGATAACATGTGACGTCCTAAATCTATCGTCGGACGTCAAAGTGGGTCGTACTACGCCTCCCTTAACATATCAGGCGAACTAGCAATTTCAAACAACTCCGACATTCAATACTAAGCCTGGTCAGACAAATACCACACGACGGAACCACGTATCTTACTATCAAACGAATGCAAGTCAAAAAATACAGTAAGTCTCTACCTCGTTACAATACGTGAACTCGAAAATAAATATGCGTGACGAACAAATCTCCACCTCAAACACAATCTCAGCCTGTGCACTGAAGTTTTAGGGAAGCAATGATAATTCCCAACGCACGTTTACCATAGTGGATGCCTTCAAAATAATAATCATCACTACCGCATTCGAAACTCAAAATCGCCTATCGTCAATTCCAATATTTTATATCAATGACATATCCAGTGAACAAATTCAATACACCCCAACCGTGTGTCCGAAATGCTCTTTTATCCTTGAGGTCGCATTATCTTACTATTCATGCGGGCTTTAAGTAACAGATTTTAACCTTTTACTAGAGTCGTTTCACTTGGGATTTTACGAGAAATCTACGGTGCTTCACACAGTAGTCGTCTCAAATTTCGGATTGGTAGCGGAAAACAATACAGCCTGCCTCAATACAGCCTGTTTCTTAAATACTTCCTCTGCGAAAATATAGCCTGTCTCAAACTCATTCTCCTCGCTTCATTCCAGCGGTATCACTTAAAATCCAGGCTTCATTTCATCCATCTCTCTCATCTCCACATACATATAAATTCGTCGCTCTCAATCCCTTTTTCTTATATTTCCAAGACCCTTTTTTCATAATTCAATCCCCTGTTGAAAACAACAACCACTGTAAAACACATCTCTTACTTTACTGTTATTACGACTTTCAAACCTCGAGAATCCAAGAGCACACCGCGACTTTTCGTATCATTGATATACACGATGTCTCAAAATTTTCCTTCCCATTAATAACTGTAACTCTATCAAATTTCACTGAAATTACCTAAATATGCCTGCGATCCTTGTAAAAATATACTGGTTAAATGCACTTTTAACATAGAAAAATTTCTTTATCCCGCGGTAGACATTATTATTATTATTATTATTATTATTATTATTATTATTATTATTATCGACAAACATTTCTGAATTCAACTGATATTTGAAATTTATATATTCGCCACGACTAATTTATAACTTATAATTTCCCAAAATTCCACGCTTTGGACAATATTTCATCGAACATTAACACCAAATTTTAAGCGTCGCATTTTACCGTTTCTTGACATGAAATTTACACACTGAAAGTTTCACACGCTGACCAAAAATTACAACACCTTTCGCCTGATAATTACGAATATCAACCCGACAATCATCTTGAAAAATTTGTTGGGACAGAACAGTAGAACTAACTACAACATAATATAAAAATAGACAGACCTGCACAATGGTGACATTCCCAGCATTCTGGTTACATCGTCACCAGCGCTCCTTAGCCGTACATTTTCACAAAGAACATTATCATTTCCAACATCTCACTCTTACAAACACTACCCTTCTCACACACGATATTAAAATTACCACATAAATCGCACACTTTTCTCTGTAATTGGCACCACGAACTTCCCTCGTTCTGCAGTCCTCTACGACTGTCTGGATCGTTCCCAGAGTTGTCTCTCTCCGTTACTCCAATAAAACAGGTGTTCAACAGATAAAGGGAGCAGAACTACTCTGAATAGCTTCCCCAACCCTCTTCACTTTCAAACGTACATGAGATGATATAAATAAAATCTGCTGCGTATATTTTAACCAACGCCTACACTTTCCTAGTTAATCGGCAAACGTTCAAACTTTCCAATCACCTTCTCTTCTTAACCGAGTATGTGGACCTTAGCCACGGACATGTATTTAATTATTTGTCGATCAATCTGGCGCGAATTTCCAATGACGACGGGCACTAGCTCCCGCGGCTTCAAGTTCCAGATCGACACTGAAAAATATACGGTGGGGGGTTTCTTTTATAATCTCAGAAGGGACGCTATCCCCACTATTAAGCTTGATTGTGTAATCTGCCAAATTTGCGTCCTATAGACCGATTTTGATGAGACTTGTCCCAGAATTCCGGACAGGCTTGCACTTATTTTAGATGTTAATCTTATAATTTTACCACACTCACAACAGGGGAAATAAATTATTTCTGCCCGTGCGTTTCGCGCGTTTTCTTCATCCCCTGACCTTGGCACGTGTAGCTAGTTCACTGATCTGACGCTAACATGTACTTAGGCTTAACTGCATTTAAGTTTTTCCCTGGGGGCTCTGTCTTCATGTAGGGTGTATGAATAATTTAACTTATTTATTTCTTTATTTACTGTGTTGCCAAAATCCCTCGTTGTATAGAATTCCACGAATTTAAAGAATTGTCGGGCACTCGAGTTCCGCCGAGGTGTCCCGGTATTTCACGAGCTTGCCGTGAATGAGATCCTTCCCACACGACATCGGGGCTCTTAGGAGCGCAACATGGCTGCCCTCAAACATAAAAGTAGCTTCTTGATACCAAATAAATATTGAGAAAAGAAAATATTTTTCTCTCCGTAGAATTATGGGTTCAATATACTTAAAACAATCTACTCCAATATACTATTTAACATTATTATGACATCATATTGAAACAAAATAATTTGAAACACTATTCAAATGATAGCTAATTTACAGCCTATGCTTTTTAATATTACCTACAATAATTATAATCCCCATTTTAAATCTTATCCAATGAAGTTGTCTCGGTCGAAGGAAGGCTTTGTAACATCAAAACTTTATGCGAAGAAGTGACTGCAGGAGGATCGAGAATCTCAAAGCTAGATGACGCATAAGAAAGCATTTCATAGAATGAAGTCCAGAAGGCAGCAACAAACATTGAATGTTGTTGCTGCTCTCTTATCAGTACACACTACGCAGATGCAATAGGATCGATGACTCTAATGAGCCGTGAATCGATTCACTGTATCGATTCAGTAAAATGAATCGGATATCCCATCACTACATCCCTGCTGAGCTTCCCAATTTACCGCACGGCAAGTTACGGCAACTCATTCATACCTGCAACCATACGCTACTGGAATTCCCTATTGGCTGTTATTATAGACATACATAGTAGAAATGAATTTTAAAAGAGATGTTGTAAATGGTACGCAGACTTAGGAAATTAGTATATAATGTAATCTTTCTTTATAGTAACTCTCAGAAATTTACCTTTCGTTTATAACAATTATTTATGTTGAACTCCATAATTAATTATATGTAATCAGAAATCGTAAGATTCTTTAGTTTGTACAACGTAGCTCACATAAGATGGTTTGGCATAACAACAGGCTTCATAGCCTGAGCCAGGCCATCTATATATATAAAATAGCTTGTCCTGACTGACTGACTGACTGATTCATCATCGCCGAGCCAAAACTACTGGACATAAAGAAATGAAATTTTGGGGTTACATTCATATTAAGATGTAGGTGATCGCTAAGAGAGGATTTTTGGATATTCCGTCGCTAAGGGGGTGAAAAGGGGGGTTAATTTTCAAAATGAGAATATCTGTATCTCAAAAACATAAAGGTGTAGAGTAATAAAAATTGGCATTTAGAATCTTCTTTAAAAATAAGGAAACACGTATTTTTTTGTTTTCAGAGAATCCCAATAGGAGTAGTGAAAAGGGTGAAAAAGGGGTTGAATGCCTTTAATCAAGATACCGGTAGTTATATCTCAGAAACTGAAGATATTACAGACCTGAAAATTGGTACATTTTATCTCTTTTAAAAATAAAGAAGCACGTATTTTTTTGTTTTTGGAAAACCCAATTAATGGGAGGGTGAAAAGGGGGGTGAATTTTTAAAATGAGTGCATCTATATCTCAAAACGTTTAAAGTTTACACATGAAAAACTAGGTATTTAGAATTTCCTATAAGAATGAAGAAACACGTGTTTTTCTGTCTTCGGAAAATCCCAATAGGAAGGGTGGAAACGTGTGAAAAAGGGGTTGAATGCCTTTAATGTGGCTACTTATATTTCAGAACCAGAAGATATTACAGACCTGAAAATTGTTATTTGTGATCTAATTTAAAAATAAAGAAACAAGTACTTTTTCGTTTTTGGAAAATCCAAACATTGGGGGGGGGGTGAGAAGGGGTTAATTTTTAACTTTAAAAGTTTACAGATGTAAAAATTGGTATTTATAATCTCACTTAAAAATAAAGGAAGACGTATTTTTTGTTTTCTGTAAATCCCAATAGGAGGGGTGTAAAAGGGTGAATAACGGGTTGAATGCCTTTAATGAGGATACACATATCTCAGAAACTGAAGACATTACAGAACATAAAATTTGTATATGGGATCTCCCTTAAGAATAAAGAAACACGTATTTTTTTCTTTCGGAAAATCCAATTAATGGCGGTTAAACAGGAGTGACAAATTGGGGTGAATTTTTTGAAAGAAAATATCTACAGAATATCTGAGAAACGTAAAATGTTACAGACGTAGAAAGGGGGCATTTGGAATCTCCTGTAAATGTAAAGAAACACAGGTGATTTGTTTTTGGAAACTCCACTTAAGGGGAACTAAAAAGGGGTGAAATTATAAAATGAGAATTTCTACAGTATATCTCAAAAAACTTAACATGTTACAGAAGTGAAAAATGGTATTTTTTATCTCTATTAAATATCAAGAAACGTGTATTTTTAGTTTTCGGGAATACCACTTGGGTCGAGGGGGGAAAAAATGACTGAAAATGGTGTTGAATTATTTTAATTAGGCTACTGATATCTCAAAAATGAATATGTTACAGACGTGAAATTTGATATTTGGAATCTGCTTCAGAAGTAAAGAAACACGTATTCTAGGAAAATCCAATGAGGGGGGGTGAAAAATTGAAAAAGCGCGTTCTGGGGGGGAAACCATCTTGGGGGCGGGAGTGAAAAGGAGTTGAATTCCTTTCTTGAGGACACATAAATAAAAACTGAAGAAGTTAGAGTCGTGATAACTGGTATTTAGAAGATCCTTTACTATTAAAGAAACAAGTATTTTTTGCCAGAAAATTCACTTGGGGGGGGGGGGGAGTGTGAAGGGAAGTGAAAAAAGTGAATTTTTTTATGGGGATACTTACATCTCAAAACTGAAGCTAATAGACGTGAACATTGGTGTTAGGAATCTCCTTTAAACATAAAGAAACATGCCTTGTTTGATTTTTTTTTGGGGGGGGGGTTAATAAACTTAACGGCGGTGGGGTGTAAAAGGAGGTGAGACCAATTGATTTTACTGTTCATAATGTACTTATAAGGAGCCTCCGTTGCTCAGGCGACAGCGCGCTGGCCTCTCAGAGCTGGGTTCCGTAGTTCAAATCCCGGTCACTCCATGTGACATTCGCGCTGGACAAAACGGAGGCGGGACAGGTTTTTCTCCGGATACTCCGGTTTTCCCTGTCATCATTCATTCCAGCAACACTGTCCAATATTTCACTTCATTTTTCATTCATCGATCATTGCCCCAGAGGAGTGCTTCGTCAGCCGGCACAATTCCTATTGTCGCCGCTAGATGGGGCTTTATTCATTTCCATTCCTGACCCTATCGAATGACTGGAAACAGGCTGTAGATTTTCGATGTACTTATTCTGATCATAAACCTATCATTTTTAATCTTTCCTGGGTTCGTTTTCAACAGCCATCTTTTCCTTCGGAGAACGTTCTCAGATTACAGTAGATTCTTTGGCATTTAAATAAAAATGTAAACATATTTGAAATAAACGATAGGAACGAGATTGACCGACAAATTGTTCACTTCTATAATAAGGTCAATAATGCACGGAAGTATGTCATTCGTATCGCCAGAAATCCCGCACACTTGCCTACGCGCGACAATGGTGCTGGTCACATTATCAACAATGACAATGGAAGCAGATATAATTTACCGCCAAGTAGCGGTCTTGCATCCTGCTGTGGGGTCCAGAACATCTAATAATAATAATAATCTTCTTCTTCTTCTTTTCCTACCGTTTTTCCCACACCTGTGGGGTCGCGGGGGCGATCTGTGTCGCACATGTGGATTTGGCCCTGTTTTACGGCCGGATGCCCTTCCTGACGCCAACCCTATATGGAGGGATGTAATCACTATTGCGTGTTTCTG
Organism: Anabrus simplex; assembly: GCF_040414725.1. Taxonomy (NCBI): domain Eukaryota; kingdom Metazoa; phylum Arthropoda; class Insecta; order Orthoptera; family Tettigoniidae; genus Anabrus; species Anabrus simplex. The sequence goes on along the minus strand of NC_090266.1, from coordinate 622,691,785 downwards.
TGGTGGTTGGTAGTGTAGCGTGTTGTATGAATATGAAGAGGAGAGTGTTGGGACGGACACAAACACCCAGTCCCCGAGCCAGAAGAATTAATCAGAAGCGATTAAAATCCCCGACCCGGCCGGGAATCGAACCCGGGACCCTCTGAACCGAAGGTCAGTACGCTGACCATTCAGCCAACGAGTCGGACTAATAATAATAATAATAATAATAATAATAATAATAATAGTAGTAATAATGTACTGGACCGTCGTCAAATGTGTGGACCGCGCTGGAAACGGGTCCTGGACGGGTAATGACTAAGAATGCAGTCCGGCCGCGGTTTCAGCACCGCCAAGGCACCCAAGACGGCAGCACGCCGGAGCTCCTGAAGGATTTGATCCATATTAGAAATGCTTATAGGGAAAGATGGCAAAGATTTAGGGACCCAACTTACCGGGTAGAGTACCTGGATCTAGCCCGGCAAGTACGAATTCGATTGCAGGAAAGAAAGATTGAAAAAGGGAGGAAACTTGCCGTAATCTATTAGAAAACGAGTCAGATCGCGAATTTTGGCGGATTCTTTCAGAAAAACAGTCAGATCGTGAATTTCGGCGGATTATATATCTAAAACAATAAGGATTCAATTATAAATTTCAGTATAATACCGTAGCGAAGCACGGGTATCTTGCTAGTATAAAATAAATTTCAATATATAGAGTTTACTCTTTTTTCAGCTTAAATTAAATGTGGGTTCTTTAGCCAGTCTTCGGACTTCCCTTAATGGGATTTTGGTATCATGTAGGGACGCATGAGTTGTTGCACTTGTTTCCCTTCTTCTTGTTTCTTTGTGGTGACTAAGTTTCTTTATTTTTCTAAATTTATGAACCACCTTTCGCCTTTAATATTTTCTGCCCCTAGTCACTTTTTAGCATGGCTTAGCCTCTGTGTCATTGGAACTTATTCCCAGGTAGCTGTTAACGATTGAACTTAAATTCTGGAGTGCTTGAGTTTCGGCCTCCATTCCCATTTTGTTCTCAGACTTTCGAGTGTAACGATTTTTTCTTCGCTCTTTTCGTGGCCGTGTAGTGTGGACCTTCTTCCCCTGTTTACTTATGGATCTTCTGATACTTTTTGAGAGTGGCTCCCCACATGATTATGGTAACGAATGTATTAATTAGTTTATTAAAGCAAGATGTATTTGATATTTCAAGTATTAGTCACTTGACGTTAATGTAATCCCCTGGACCAAAAAAGGGCGTGTGTAAATTAAATGTAAGCTGAACTCCAGTGTTCGAGACCACTCAGATGTAAAGTGTTCTGAAATCTACGGCTTCTATTTCTGATTTGCACAGGCTAGCCTATTTTCTCAAGGTGTAAAAGTTATGAGACCTGAGGGTCAGAAGTCTTTAACTGTCTCGCTTGAAATGGGAATTTTCCTCCCCAATATTTGTAAAGTTTCTGAGCGTTTGAGATCCCCTAGTGTAAAGCTTTCTGACCTTATGATCTCCTCTATTTTAAAGTTTTCTGAGCTTATGAGCTCCGTGGTTGTAACCTTCCGAGCTTCTGAGCTCTATGGTAAAGAGTTCCTTGTTATTCTGTTGTTTTTATTATTGTTGTTTTTGTTATTGTTGTTTTTGTTGATGATGATGGTGGTGGTGGTTTGGAAAAGTCTAATACAAGAAAAGAAAGAAAATACAAATTTTCACAGATTATTTTAGCTACACTTAAAGTCTGATTTATGCTTTGTCCGGCCATTCACCCCACACGCTTCTTTCCCTCTGTGGTCCACTAAAATCACGGTAATAATAATAATAATAATAATAATAATAATAATAATAATAATAATAATAATAATAATAATAATGTACTTGGAAGTGACCAGGAAGTGAAGCACGCAGGCTTAATGAATGTGGAAGTGATGTCTTTCAAATGAAAAATCAAATAGAGAACGCTTCTGAAAATATCGCACAGTACGGAAACACAATCCATAAAGTCATCTTAAGACACCGCAAAACATGTTTTGGATGGTTTCATTATATTTTATAAAATGGTAGTTCCGTGTTCAATGGTGTATCTCTGTAAGAAATTGCAAATATATTGTATACCATAGAATGGCCTAACGGTAGAGTTGCAAAGTTATTAGAAAGCAAAGGGTTAGTGTTTTTGTACGAAAATGCAGCCCTATTTGAGGGCAATTAGATACGCAAAACTCTTTCCAGAATGTTAACACAACTTCTGTTCATGGGTTTTCTACTACACTTGACTGAAGAGTGGGTGTGCTTAAGTGTCTGGCTTCGTTGGCACTGCTTACTACGAATTATGTACTAATTCTTATGTCCCTATTGTTAACTATTCTCCATCGTTAATCTGAGAACGACAGACAGAGCGACTTAGCTCTCACAGTAGACAGGAACAGAGGCCCTGACCTGGTATCTCCTTCCTGTAACGACTACTAATTCGCAGCTCACTGTCTTAAAGCTAGGGGATAGTTCCCTACTGGCCACTTACAAGCCCAGTGCGATGCTGTTAATATGAATATGATATTACTATAGATTACATCTTAAAGGAAACGACACCATTCGTGACTGGGATATAAAACTAAAGTGGACATCCAATTTATTTTCAACATTCGATATTCGTGTTACATTCTTATTAAAAACTCATTCAGGTCTAAGTTCGCGTACATACGAAGATTATTATTATTATTATTATTATTATTATTATTATTATTATTATTATTATTATTATTATTATTATTATTATTATTATTATTATTATTATTATTATTATTATTATTATTATGCCTTGCTGGCAGGACCTAGTGTTTATAGTGCACTATGTCTTCTGGTATGGGCTAGAGCAATTTTGTTACTTTCATTGATCTGTCTCTGTCTTATCCTTGGCTTTGACAATATGAAAGTGACTGAGGTATGAGCAATGCTAGTAATGCCATTCCTTGTACAGCCAGTCCCTGCTATGAATGGTATGAAAATGTTGCTCATAGGGTCGGTCGGTGCATGCATTTCAGTGGGCTTGGCAGACTGATATGTAATAGCAACTTCTGGCTCAGTGAGGAAAGCAACGGGAAACTACCTCACTCCTCATTTCCCTAGTACGCCTCTTCAGTGATGCCTAGGCCATCTATGACAGTTGATGGCAGAGCTGTTGAGGATCCAACCAGCCTTAGGGCTGAAGACTGAACATTATTATTATTATTATTATTATTATTATTATTATTATTATTATTATTATTATTATTATTATTATTATCCGGATCCTTGGAGGAAGTTGTGATCGTGCTGGCCTTCAGCTCAGAAGACCCTGGGTTCGATTCTCGGACGTGCCGTAGCTTTTAATCGCGTACCGGTATGGCTAATACCTTTGGCTTGCGGACAATACGGAAACACAATCCATAGAGTCCTCTTAAGATACCGCAAAACATGTTTTTGATAGTTTCATTATATTTTATAAAATGGTAGTTCCGTGTACAATAATGTAGGCTATCTCTTAATATACTGTTTGTCTTAATATATTTTTCTTCACATATGTACTACATAGCGCACTTCTAACAACCACGGAGACTCGTCATAGTGAATACATCCCTCTGCAGACGGTTGGTGCCAGCAAGGGCATTAGGCCATAAAACTGGGCTGAACGCACACCACATGCCGACCCCAATAAGTTGAGAAATGTACAGGAAGAAAAAGAAGAAGACATTTGTTTCAGAAGAGACCGAGACCACAATAAAGGGTACAACTACATTCTACTCTGCTACCGCAAGCATCTCTTGTACCGTACGTAATCCGTTTCTCTTCACCAGACACGAATCGTATCATTGAAGGATCACATGACTGCGCCTCAGCACAGAATCGTCACGCATTGATACCAATTATATTCGCTTAGTTAACGTGGTACTGAAGCGAAGAACTTAACCAAGCCTCTTGACATGGTTCCTCGCATTACAGAAAGTTATATTCAGTGCTTGTGCTAATTCCTTCGTTGTAATCACTAGGCTGTTCTCAAGTAACTCCTTCAGACTTCCCACATTATTACTCACACCTCTACTGGTACTAAATCCGCCCCCTAAAGAAAAATTTCCAGGCCGAAATCTTGAAAATCACTTCCACCATATCCGATCACTTACAGCACCTTCCTTAAAAACTGAACAAAATCTTCCTCTAGGTTTGCACAGTGGTTTTGTACATCCAATATTGAAAGAGTACTAACTCCCTAAAATGATCGTCTAAACCAGGGCCTCTCAAATGCCAAAAATCTCACGCGTGCAAACTGCGGCGCCGATTTCCTGTGCACAGTGCATCGGTCCCACTCGGCTCGGCTCGTCTCGGACGAACGCTTCGTCTCTGAGCTACTCGGCTAGGCCCGGCTCAACTCGGCTCGGATTTGGAGCGCTACGGAGCAAGTGAGGAAGAGGGAGACAGGGGAAACGAGCGAGACAGGCGTGGGGAAAGAGAGAGACAGGGTCATTGCTCCAAATCGAGGAGTAGAGGTCTGCACTCTGGTCAACCGAGCGAAGTCGTCTTTTGCACCGTGCCTGCTCGTAACTGTCCATGTTCACGAACTCAAAAGTAGCCAAAGTGTAATAGACGAACTGATGACCAACGTCAACTCTTGATTGTGGTGAGCACGGCAAAACTCTCTGCCTCGTTTCTATAACGGGTGTGCAGCATCATCAGGAAAATATTCTTGGTGTTACGGAAAACTTATTTCCCCACCCAATACTCAACTGCTAGCTTTCCATTTGGAAGGCCGTTGTTCAACTCGCGTGGATGTCGGGTTCAGAAATTTTACCTGAAATATAATGTGGCCTCATGGAGGACATCTGACCTTAAACTCCTACCAGAACCCAAAACGAACACGAACATACCCACAATAATATCGTCAGATAAGCTGGCAAAATTTAGCAGATGCGTTTGACTTAGAGCTCAGTGTTAAACTAACTTAACTAAAAATATGTTATTTTTAGACTGTTACAATTATCTATGGTAAATTTCTTATTCGAATTGCTGATGAAAGATCGTAACTATGTTCCGAATAATCTTATATATACTGCAATACAATTCGTCAACTAAAACACATGCCACCATATTTTAGTGAAATAAACGTATTGCCAGTTAAGAATTTTGTTATGAATAAAATTCCGGTAGTCTAATGTGAAGCAAACATATGTACCTAACACCATCATTTCTACATCTCAGTTAAAAACGAAAATGAGCAGATGAAAAATTGGATGTGTTTAATGATGAGAGAGAAAAGGATAATTAAGGAAAAGTTGTATTTCCTTGTAAAGACAAACGCAACTTAATGTAAATTCATATTTTTTGTTCGGCTTGTTTGGCGATGCACAGGAGTATCTCCATAATTAACATAATTAATGACTTCGCTTATGTTCAAAGAATATTCGAAGCCTATTTTTAATAATGTTTTTATATTGATGTTTTTTTTTTCTTGAAGAAATCATACATTTGCTTTAATTCATCTGCTGAATTTCGTATCAAAAATATTATTTAGTCTCTCTTGAGGATCTCAAGATTTGCAGTTACATCAGTATCTCACTAAGTTCTTGGCTTGGATTGTTTCTCAACATGAATACACTTCATTCTGCTTAGTGTTAGAACGTGATTGTTGACTGATATTCTCACAAAGGCCTCCGTACTTCAAATCATAGGCAACGAATATAGTATTATTACAACGATAAACCACTTTCCTCTGATTTTTATTGCCGGAATAACTGTATTCGCAGTGGCTATGGTTACATTATGAGTAGCGACGACAAATTGAAGTCTGTCGTCCCAGTGGCTATGACTGAAAACTCTATGTCCAGTGGCTATCATTACGATATGAGCAGTGACGAGAAATTGAACACTGTAGGCTTAGTGGCTGTCGTTACGATATGAACAGTGACGAGAAATTGAACACTGTAGGCTTAGGAGCTGTCGTTACGATATGAGCAGTGACGACAAACTGTACACTGTAGGCTTAGTGGCTGTCGTTACGGTATGAGCAGTGACGAGAAATTGAAAACTGTAGGCTTAGGGGCTGTCGTTACGATATGAGCAGTGACGACAAACTGTACACTGTAGGCTTAGCGGCTGTCGTTACGGTATGAGCAGTGACGACAAACCGTACACTGTAGGCTTAGTGGCTGTCGTTACGGTATGAGCAGTGACGACAAACTGTACACTGTAGGCTTAGTGGCTGTCGTTACGGTATAAGCAGTGACGAGAAATTGAACGCTGTAGGCTTAGCGGCTGTCGTTACGGTATGAGCAGTGACGACAAACCGTACACTGTAGGCTTAGTGGCTGTCGTTACGGTATAAGCAGTGACGACAAACTGTACACTGTAGGCTTAGTGGCTATCGTTACGATATGAGCAGTGACGACAAACTGTACACTGTACGCTTAGTGGCTGTCGTTACGATATGAGCAGTGACGACAAACTGTACACTGTAGGCTTAGTGGCTGTCGTTACGATATGAGCAGTGACGAGAAATTGAACGCTGTAGGCTTAGCGGCTGTCGTTACGGTATGAGCAGTGACGAGAAACTGTACACTGTAGGCTTAGCGGCTGTCGTTACGGTATGAGCAGTGACGACAAACTGTACACTGTAGGCTTAGTGGCTGTCGTTACGATATGAGCAGTGACGAGAAATTGAACGCTGTAGGCTTAGCGGCTGTCGTTACGATATGAGCAGTGACGACAAACTGTACACTGTACGCTTAGCGGCTGTCGTTACGGTATGAGCAGTGACGACAAACTGTACACAGTAGGCTTAGTGGCTGTCGTTACGATATGAGCAGTGACGACAAACTGTACACTGTAGGCTTAGCGGCTGTCGTTACGGTATGAGCAGTGACGACAAACTGTACACTGTAGGCTTAGCGGCTGTCGTTACGGTATGAGCAGTGACGAGAAATTGAACACTGTAGGCTTAGGGGCTGTCGTTACGATATGAACAGTGACGAGAAATTGAACACTGTGGGCTTAGGGGCTGTCGTTACGATATGAGCAGTGACGAGAAATTGAACACTGTGGGCTTAGGGGCTATCGTTACGATATGAGCAGTGACGAGAAATTGAACACTGTAGGCTTAGGGGCTATCGTTACAATGTCAGCATTGACGTAAATTGGAAATTGTAGGATCGGTGGCTATCATTACAATATGAGCAGTGACGAAAAATTGAAAACTTATTTCCAAATTCGATGCCATGGTCCTTACTTCGGTTTCCCATTTTTTAATTTTTTTTTTTTTTTTTTTTTTTTTTGCTATTTGCTTTACGTCGCACCGACACAGATAGGTCTTATGGCGACGATGGGACAGGAAAGGCCTAGGAATGGGAAGGAAGCGGCCGTGGCCTTAATTAAAGTACAGCCCCAGCATTTGCCTGGTGTGAAAATGGGAAACCACGGAAAAACATCTTCAGAGCTGCCGACAGTGGGGTTCGAACCCACTATCTCCCGGATGCGAGCTCACAGCTGCACGCTCCTAATCGCACGGCCAACTCGCCAGGTGTTTCGCATTTTCACACCAGCCAAATGCTGGGACTGTACTTTAATTAAGGCCATGGTCGCTTCCTTTCCTCTCCTAGCCCGTTCCTCTCCCATCGTCGCCATAAGACTTGTCTATATCGGTGCGACGTAAAGCAACTTGTAAATAAAGGAACGTTATTCTGCTAGGTAACCTACCATCCTCCATTCGCTTCACATGACCCTACCACCGAGGCCAATTTATACATACAGCTTTAATCATCGAGTTTATTCCCAACTTAGCCTTTATCTCCTAATTTCGAGTAACTTCTTGGCATCGTTCCCAGCTCTCTGTACTACTGGCAATTATTCTCAATACTTTCGTGGCTGCAACTTGTGTTATGTAAATAAAATATTTCGGAGAAGTTAAATAACTAAACCGGTGATAATTACTGTATTTTGAAAATTAGAATAGGTTACTGTAGTCAAACAGGGGAGAAGCTCAAAATACTGCATAACGGTCAACGACCCACAAATTGTTTAAAATAAATCCTCAAAAGGGAAAACGATTTTTGTCTGCTAGTGGTTTAACGTCGAGCTGACATATGGAAGGCTATCGGTGACGAAAGGTGAAAATGTGCTATAATCGGGAAGGTAGCGGCCGTGGCCTTGTTTAAGGTATATCCCCCTGAATTTTCCTGTATTGAAAATGGGAAACCACGGAAAACAATATTCGAAGCTGCCGACGGAAGTTCTTACACTCACCATCACCTGAATGCAAGCTCATAAATACGCAACACGAACCATGTAGCCAACTCGCTCGGTAATAAACTGATATTTTAAATAATTCTGATTCATACGAAGTCAAAGCTGACCTGCTTGAGTAACGAAAACCAGTCTGAACTGGACCGACTAGTTTCCTAAATCTTTAACATGGAAAATGATGTCGCTGTTGTTCGAGTCTCTTATAAAATTCAAGGTTGATAAAAATTTATGCAGATATCGAGGGCTTAGTGTGAAACTAACGTAATTAAAAATCTAAACACTTTTCACGGGAGACAAAATAACATTCTAAAACACAATGTTTCTGGTATTCCACATATCAATAAATAAATGTATTATTTATTTAAGAAACGAAACATTACATTCAAACGGAATGTTCGTTTTATAAAGTATGTATAAAATGTTATTTAAACATAAGCAGAATCATTAATTATGTTAATACACTACACAAAAAAGATATTTGGTCACTTTTCCTGATACGCATAATTATTGAAATGAAAATGGGCACGCAATGAAAACAAATCTTTCTTGGACACCTGATATTCAACGTCATTGCAGAACGTGCCATAAACAAAGTTGTCCCTGCTCATACACAAAACGGCTACATGGTAATTAAGCGTCTTAATAAAGTAGTGCCACATCTCGCATAGACAAGTTTCATGACGCCTTCTTATGCATCTGACAAGGCGCCGCACGTTCAGTTCAGTCAGACGTCCCCATTATTCCAAAATGGCGTCTTCAAGGGCTTGCTTTTAGCCTGAGCTTCCTCGCGTAGTGAACAACATGTGGGACTGAGATATCGTCAATGAATCGAGAAGTTGAGGATCCATTGTGAATGATCAGGACATTGGTTTTAGTGTCATGAATTGTGCCTGCCCACACCATAACAGATTCACCTCCATGAACAACGGTTTATGGTGCAGCTGTTGGGTAAAATTGCTCCCCAGATTTTCTCCAGATTTGCAGACGGCCATATGAACGATATAACACAAAATGGAATTGATCTGAGAACAACACAGGACGCGATTGTCTTATCCACCAGTGCAGACGATCTCTAGCAAACTGCAGTCTCCTGCCACGACGTCATCTGCTCACTGCAGGTACTTTAGCGGGTCGTCGGGATCTTAAAGTGACCTCTCAAAGCCTCATTCTGATTTATTGATCACTAATTTACACTCCAGGAGCCTGCTGCAGGTATACCTCCAGTGCTCGTGTTGTAACATGGAGGTTCGAGAGAGTTTGTAGACGCTCAAAATGATCTTGCTCCTGCCCAGAGTTTCTTTTCCTTTGCCGGCCCGTGCCAGGGCGCCTGGCAACACTTTCAGTCTCCCAGAAACGTTTCCACAGATACCAAATCGTATTGTGAGAAACCCCTAGCACTTTGGCAACGTACCTCTGCGAGTAACCTTCTTGAAGCAGTGTAAGTGCACAAGTGGCTTTGTTCGACAACTGGTTGCCATGTTGCCGACTCGGTCCGCGCGATCATGCATGACTTGCAAGCGCTTCACTCCACATAGACCAACCTTCGCACGCACTTTGAACTGAGGCACTTGTACATTTCCACTGGCACTGACACCTCACAAATATCCGGATGAGAATAAAGCCGTCTGTTATGTGAACATGACATGTTATTGCCGTAATTGCCCAACCCCAACCTAATATGTATTCGTGCAATACAGCTAGGTACGTGAATCAAACATTTTTGATCAGTGTAATTATTGAGATACCTTTTTATATCACCGAGAAAACCGAAGAAAAATATGAACTTACATTATTTTTACAAAGAAATATGTTTTTGTTAATTATTTTCTGCATTGCAATCACTACACGTATCCTCCTTCTCATCTATTTGATTCTATGCTTAACTGACGTATAGACATTTTTGTATCGGGTGCATTCATTTGTTTCACATTAGAATGTTGGAGTTCTATTCACAACGACATTCTTAACAGGCAATACATTTATACCTTAATGATTTTAGTCACGAATTGTATTATGTACAAGACTGTTTGGAAGTGAGTTACGATCGTTTGTCAAGTAGAAAGGCGAATTTGCTATCGAATAATGTAAAAATCTAAAAATTCCAATTTTTGTAGCTACATTAGTTTCGTACTAAGCCCTCAGCATCTAGCAGAAAGTCGTCCTAATTTCCATCCCACCGCTGCGTTCTACAGTAGCCTCCGGAGGGCCGTGCCACGTATGCTATAGAGTGTCCCAGACTCGGATGACACAGAAACGATGTAAGATAAGATCTTGCCCCACACGACGTGAGCAGTGGTTTCTTATGCCCGATCCAGATGAAGGATAGGTGTACTCCGTTCATCCGACACTATTCGACAGGAAGTTGATTTTAAAAAAAGTCCCCATTATACACCTCTCAGCCTACAACAGAAACGAAGCATGCAAGCAAACATCTTTTAATTTACGTATTTCTGATATCGAGGTGATGGCCACAGCTCTATTTGGAATCCGAACCACAAGGATGTAAATTTTCGTTTTAAAATTTCCATGTTTCCTGACCGGGATTTCAATCATAGTCACCTTGATGGGAAGCCATTGACGATCTCACTCTGCCATCAGACTCCCACAGTAGAAAAGATTAACCAGTTAATTCCTGGGGGCAAAAGTGTCCTGGCATACAGCTAACAACTCTGTATTACTTTTACAGCAGAACTTACTAATAGTAGAAGCGTTTATCTTCCACTCCTCCAGAGACCACCATAACATGTATGCTTTGCTTTCCTTTGCACATAGATATTATACCAAATATTAAGGCTGGGGAGCTATAAAGAAAATGGTCGCCCTACCGCACGTAAACACAGGCTCTCGAGCTTGAACACAGATCACTTAACCTTTCTGAAGATAGTGATTAGATCACCATCGTCCAGGACGGGAGAAACCTATCACCAGTTCATTTCATTGCATCGATCACGTTAATCTTGTCCTTGTCTGATACGTACGCAGATTTTAATTACTACGCTGTGGTGGGATCATGTGAGGCGAAAGGAGAAATGTAGGTTACCTAGGAGAATAATGGAATCGACCATGGGAGGTAAGAGAAACAGAGGAAGACCAAGGCGTCGATGGTCAGACTCACCGCCTAATGACTTCAAGGGAATAGGTGTAGTTGCAGACCAGGTCACATAGGGCTAGTTGCAAACTGAGGACTGTGGAGGCAATTAGTTCACTCGTAGGGGCTCGTAGAATGAAGGCTGAAAGACATAATTAACTATAATGGAGATGTATGTATGTATGTATGTATGTATGTATGTATGTATGTATGTATGTATGTATGTATGTATGTATGTATGTATGTATGTATGTATGTATGTATGTATGTATGTATGTATGTATTTAATAATCGATCCTCTTTGTTTAAATAATTTTGTAGTATGTATTTATCTTTCGGCCCTTTCTTTCTCGTACAACATGATTACGAGCGGACGGTAGAAATGAACGGCAATACGGGGCATAATTCAAGATTTTCCTCAGTATGGTGTTGCAAGATTTCGTTAGCAAAATTTCGTTGAACGAAATGTTGTCACCAACATTTTAATCTCTGTTTTAAAACAGAATTAAAGTTCCGTGTCATTTATGTGCACACTATCGTGTATATTACACCTTTCATCAAGAAAATAAGATGCACATGGTTCAAAACTCTCTCAAGCAATAGTCGACCTTTGTGTTGCAATCGATAATTTCAATATAGTGGGTTTGATTCTCACTGAGGGCAATGGCGTTTGAAAGGTTTTTAATGTGACAGCTCTAAGTCGTTGGCTTCCAGCATGGTTAAACATCTCTACGGGCAAAATTCCATCAAATCTGTGTTTATTAAGATCATTAGCAATTATAACGGACGTTAAGGAAACGACAGTGTTAACATTTTAAGTCGCTTATCGTGGGAGGGTAGTTCATATGTTTTAGTTGATAAATTGTACAGCTTTTAAGAAAGAACTCTGTCATAGTTTTTAGGCACTTTAATTGTTCTATAATAATAATAGTTTTACGATCGACAAACTACGTTTACGGCTTTTGAAGGCGCCAAGGTATCGGAATTTTGTCCCGCAGAAGTTCATTTACCAACCGATAAATATACGGACACGATGCTGGCGTATTTGAGCATCTTCAAATGCCATCTGACTAAGCCGGAATCGAACCGCCAATCTGGGCTCAGAAGACCAGCGCTTCTATCTTGTGAACCACTCAGCCCGGTGATCTACCTGTTGGTTTTTATAATACGAGTAGTTTATTCGGATAATATCCTAAGAGGTATGCAAATAGCACAGTATCGTGGAAACGGAGGTTGCATCACAATTTCCAATTAATATGGTGACTCTTTGCGCAGGATGAGACCCGAAGTCAGTAACAAAAATTTTACAGCAGAGCTGAACCAAGTGCCTGGGGTGTAAAAATTGCCTTTCTATGTTTTGACTTCTTGCGCTACTATGGGTCTTCTTAACAAACGAAGTTACGCAGCAGTTTAAGTCTTCGGCACTCGATGTCATCAACACATTGTACAACTGGTAAGAAAATTAGTGAGAGCTGTAACTGCACTTTTCTTCAAAATACTGGCTTCTTAATATATTCTGAAGTATTGAACCTAGAAGAATGAAATGTTTTTTCAAAATGCTCAGTATCTTATTCCAATTTTAGAACCACAAAAATCTCTAAAATGAAAAATCCGACTTCATGTCTTTTTCCGCGCAACGGGGTACATATCTAGTTATGAAATATAGCACTCAGTCTCATCTTATAAGGAGTAAGTACAGTACAATTTTCTAGGTCGATTTAGGTCTCGCAAGATGTTTGCACGGTAAAGGACTTGACGTAGTCTTCTGTACTGATGACACAAGGTGACTTACTCTTCTTCCCGGCCTTTTCCCAGTTACTTGGGATCCACAGAATACAGTACGTGGATGAAGTCCAGTTTACCTTTTCCTGACGCCAACCTCGTGTGAAGGAATGTATTCACTATTGCCTGTTTCTGTAGTGTGATATGTTGTATGTAAATGAAGTTGTGAATTAAGACGAACCCCAACAACCAACCATCGAGCTAGAGGATTTAACCATACGCGGCCAAAATCCCCGGTCCCGTCGGGAATTGAATCCAGGACCCATCACTACACCGACCGTTCAGCAGAGGAGCCGGACCACGGTGAACTACGCTGCAGGCTTATAAATGATGACGATGTGGTTAGGTACGCGTAGCTGTGAGGTTGCATTCGGAAGATGGCGGGTTCGAATCCCGCAGTCGGCCGCCCTGAAAACGGTTTTCCATGTTTTCCCATATTCACACCAGGTAAATGTTGGGGCTGTGCCATAATTAACGCCACGCTCGCTACGTTCCTAATCTCAAACCTTTCCCATCCTTGGTTCACTGAAAACTTTCACTTTAGTGCGACGTTAAACGACTAGCAAAATGCTATTATTATTATTATTATTATTATTATTATTATAAGAAGCCATGCATTAAGCTCCTCGGCGTGTGGAGACTGTCCGCATTATTAGTAAACCTAGTCACACTTTATTTATTTTCACAGCTATAAAAGAAAATTAAAGTATGTCCGCCGGACTGAGTGGCTCAGACGGCTGAGACGCTGGCTTTCAGACCCTAACTTGGTCGGTGATATTTGAAGGTTTTCAAATAAGTCACCTTCGTGTCGGTAAATCACGTATAAAACTTCTGTGGGACTAAATTCCAGCACCTCGGCATCTCCAAAAACCGTAAAAGTAGTAAGTGGGACGTAAATCCTGTGACATTATTATTACAGTAAGTCATGTATCTTGTAATTTACAGGCCCTGGTTGTATCCCCAGAGGATTATTATGGTGCATTCGCAAATCCCGCCGTCTACACTGCGGGCCATTTCACGTTTTTCAAATCCCCTGTCCGATACTTCAGCTGCTTGGGTTACCCACTAAGCTGAGCTGCTCGCCAGACCATGGACCGGGCCAAATCACGCGACTGAGGCTCGATAGCTACAGAACGATAGGTTAGATTTTCAGGAAAATACCCCGGGTTAGCAATTCCTTTCTTCTGTATTATAAACTTATGATCTAATGTTAAAAAGGAAGAGAGAACGTATCAATTGAATTTCTAAGGAAAATGGCAAAGGGAGGAAAGTATATTCTGTAGATAGAGACCGGCGTAAGCGGTATCAGACTGCACTCTACTAAGAACAGATTCCGGAGTTTAAAGAAGCATACGCCACTGAGTGACATGCTCAGCACTTTCTCTGGTACAGTCAGCATCTCTGTCGCTCCAAAACCAGCGTCCCACACTACCGACATGTTGACGAATGCCATTTAAAAAACTTACCTCATTTATTACTCAGAACAGCTCATAGTGCACTATATATTTCCAAGTTCTGCCAGAAAGGCAGAGTATGGACTAACGTTCTATTTCTGTTGCCCATGATGCAATTCTCAATAGAATTAAAACATTCTCTTCTAGAGCTGTTTCTGAATCTCTCCTTCCTATGTCAAGCTTGTTACCAGCTGATGTCGTCTGCAACCTGCTGACTGTCTGATGGACCGCACGCAGATGCGTGAAGTTGAAATTAACACGTAATAATAGACATCAACTGTATTTTAGTCTCATCCTCTGTAAATAGTTTGAAACGTCAATCAAATAACGTATTTGTGTATAATAATGCGTAAGAGTTTATTATTAATAATAATAGTAATCAAGATTATCCTATTTATCATAATTCATTTGTTGGAAGAATGGAACTTTTTCTCATTTAAGGAGATGTACATTGGCCTAACGCTTTAAGCAGTCGTCCGGTCGGTTTGGATAAATCGATATAGGACACAACCATTGAGGAAACCTATTAACTTCTGGTGAATTCCCTGAAGCATTACGAAATATGGCCTCATACGGAGAGGATATTTGAGTGGATTAAGGGCTCGATCCGTGCGACCCCTGGAATGACACAGAATGATGCCCCTTTATTGCCCGTGTATTGGTAACGCCGTGACCTACTTTCGATCCAGCATCAAAATAGCACCAGTCTACAGTAAAATATGCTAATATAGCGGCTCAGACGAATATATGATGAGAAAAAGCGCACAGCCTTCCCTTTTTCTTTCCATTTTTAGAAGCTGATCTGACCCTACGAAGGACACTTCATAAATCTTCATGAGGTAAGACATCGAGGAAAATTAGAGCAGCAAGGATTTAAAAAATATCCTCCTGCTTAAGAGCTGGAACGATGTCAGTTAAATCACTTTTGGCACCAGAACTATTGTACCGTTAAGTGCTGGATATACTTCAATATCCCAATACGTCGTTGGTGTTAGTAACGCATGAACATTTTGTGCAGGAAATAAATAATGTTGTGAGCACTTATTGGAGGAATCTTACCTGACAGTACTTGAAGAAGAGAAAAGAGTTGCCCCCGGGCTCGAACTGCACCGCACTGGCTAGAACATTGTCGCTTGAACACCCTTCAACAGACTGAGAATCCTACTCCTGCAGTGGCTATCTGTCCCCCACCGGGGCAAATCGATGGTTAGCAAGTGCAGCGCTGGTACCGCCGCGGTGGCGCGAACTGTCACTAGTCGAGACGGGTCTCAAACAATGGGCCCACTTACACATTCAGTTTCGCTATTTATAGATGCTATGTATATCAGACAGGTAAGTGACAACAATACATCCTGGAACTATAGTCGCATCTTACCTGGTAACCGGCACTATTTTAGTGTGTTAAGTATTAGATATTGAAATCTGGAATGTTTCCCTCCTTATCGCACATACGTACACACGCACATTTATAATTCTAGTCTCAGGGTGTGACTGAACTAACTGACTCCGACCGCAGCTAATGTTACAGCTCATTCTGATCCTTATCCTAAAATCAATAAACAGCGGGCAAGTTGGCCGTGCGGTTATTGGCGTGCACCTGTGACCTTGCATCCGGGAGATAATGGGTTCGAACCCCACTGTCAGCAGCTCTGAAGATGGTTTTCCGTGGTTTCCCATTTTCACTCCATGCGAATGCTGGGGCTGTACCTTAAATAAGGCGACGGCCGCTTCCTTCCCACTGTTAGGCCTTTTGTGTCCCATCGTCGCCATAAGAGCTATCTGTGTCGGTACGACGTAAAACAAATTGTAAAATAATCTATAAACACAGACTTCGATTTTAACTTGCCCCTTCTTCCCTTGCTTCTCTTATCCTCTAGAGCAAAAGCTACAATACTCTCACAAAGCAAACAAACAAGCCTCATAGTACTACCGCCTGATGGGTCTTGGTCTACCAAACGACCGCTGCTTAACGTAAATGCCTGCAGATTGCAAGGTGCACGAAGTTAGTACAACGAATTATTTCAACCATTATTTTTGGCCTTCTAGACCAGGGCCGTAACGTCTCCGTCAAACAGCTCCTCAATTATTGTTCTCACGTAGGCCGAGAGGACCTCGAAACAGCCCTCAATGGCTGAGAATCGAACACGCGGTCTGCAGGTTAGAAGCAGACTCGCTACGCCTAGACCACGGGGCCGGCACGAAACATTTAGTTAACCTCATTTACATTGCACGATAGTCGCTACTGAGTACCTCATACGATAGAGCCGCTGGCCATCGGAACTCAAGTTGGCTCAGTCACATGGAATTTGAAGATACTCAGATACGCAAGCCTCGTGTCAGTAGATTTACTGGCACATGAAAGACACCAATGGGACTAAATTCCTCACCTCAGCGTCTCTAAAAGTCACCAGAAAAGTTAGTGAGACATAGAAATATTATTATTATTATTATTATTATTATTATTATTATTATTATTATTATTATACTACACAAGAACTAATTTTTCACGGTTTTCGGAGAGGGCGAGGTGCCGGAATTTTGTCCCGCGGAAATTCTTTTACGTGCCAGTAAATCTACCGGCCCGAGGCTGATGTATTTGAGCACCTTCAAATACCATCGTACTGAGCCATAATCGAACCTGCCAAGTTGGGGTCAGAAAATCAGAGCCCCAACCGTTTGAGCCACACAGCCCGGTATTATTATTATTATTATTATTATTATTATTATTATTATTATTATTATTATTATTATTATTATTATTATTATTAT
Organism: Anabrus simplex; assembly: GCF_040414725.1. Taxonomy (NCBI): domain Eukaryota; kingdom Metazoa; phylum Arthropoda; class Insecta; order Orthoptera; family Tettigoniidae; genus Anabrus; species Anabrus simplex. The sequence continues at coordinate 622,674,460 of NC_090266.1, read as the reverse complement.
TATTATTATTATTATTATCATTATTATATTATTATTATTATTATTATTATTATTATTATTATTATTATTATTATTATTATTATTATTATTATTATTTGTTCGTTACACCGCACCGACACAGATAGGTCTTATGGCGATAGAAAAGGCCTAGGAGTTGGAAGGAAACGGCCGTGGCCTTAATTAAGGTACAGCCCCAGCATTTGCCTGGTGTGAAAATGGGAAACCACGGAAAACCATCTTCAGGGCTGCCGACAGTGCGATTCGAACCCACTATCTCCCGGGTGCAAGCTCGCAGCCACGCACCTCTAACCGCACGGCCAACTCGCCCGGTATTATTATTATTATTTTATTATTATTATTATTATTATTATTATTATTATTATTATCATTATTATTATTATTATTATTATTATTATTATTATTATTATTATTATTATTATTATTATATTCAGTTACATAGATAGCCGTGGTCTACGGTTATACAAGCCACCCATTCTTAGGCGGAAGAACGGCTGAAACGGAGCGAGAGGTTAAAAAAGTTTTAGTTACAATGTAAACAAACAGGGTTATGGATTGTTCAGCTGCCTGTTGTATTTTCTTTGGTTTTGCTAATGAATTTACGTCGCACCGACACAGATAGGTCTTATAGAGACGATGGGATAGGAAAGGGATAGGAGTTGGAAGGAAGTGCCGTGGCCTTTATTAAAGAACAGCCCCAGCATTTGCCTGGTGTGAAAATGGGAAATCACGGAAAACCCTCTTCAGGCCTGTCGACAGTGGGATTCGAAGCCACTATCTCCCATATGCAAGCTCACAGCTGCGCGCCCCTAACCGCACGGCTAACTCACCCGGTTGTATTTTCTTAGCCATTTCGTCCTACTCATATGAGTCTAGGGAATCAAGCTCTTTCCTGTAGTTCTGTACGATCTCCTGATTCATTTTAAGTTCCTCAAACTGAAATCGTTTCAGTCTGAGAGGCGCTTTCATAGTGGGTTTTTGAATGAACTTGATCTTTATTCTAGTGAGGTTAGTGACCAGAATCCACGGTGGCTCCTCTCTGAATCTTAACAATCATTATCTCCTTAAGGCTGGATGTTACCACGTAACAAATTTGAAATTATCCTAAATTAGGATTTGTGTATCGCCATGTCATCCTCTTAGTTTCCTTCTTAAACCAGGCGGACATTATGTTGAAGGAATCACAGACTTCGATCAAAGTCTCCCCATTCTTTTTAGTCCTTCAGTGTCCCGGATATCTCCCAACTATTTTCTTATATGTCTTTTCCTTTCCAATATGTGCGTTGAAGTCTCCTAGAATTTTCATTTTGGAATCAGGTACTTCCATCATCTCTCTTTCTGGCAGAGACCAAAATTCCTCTATTTTATCAGGATTTTTTTCTATCGTCCTCGTTAATTGGTGCGTGGGATCTGAGGATCACATAAGGCTTGTTTCCACCTTTTAGCATTTGAATTGAAAGCCTCGGTGACGCCAACCTGAATTCTATGATGGCATCCACTACTGACTTGTGAACAAAGAAGGCGGTTTCTAAGATGGTCGGAAACTTCCTCTTGTCAGTTGACTTGCATTTCCTAATGACTGGTAGCCATTTTAATATCCTACAGTTGCTCATGGTGGATATTTCATCTGATGGAATCCTAGTTTCTTGCACTGCCATGATCTTAATTCGGTATTCTTCCAGCAGTTTATCCAGTTCCATTTGTTTGCCAATTATACGGAATATGTTCACGTTAAAGGTACGAAGGAAATACTTCTTTCTCGTTCTCGGTTTGCCGGCTGATGGATCCTCCGACTGATCCAAACACGATGGGTTAGAACTCCCAGAATCCTGTGCCTTAGACCAAGGTGATGGCCCCGTATTTTACCGACTGGGGTATTCCTTTCCTAGCGTTTTGCATCCATCATTGTTGTTGTGTGCAATAGCACTTGGGGGACGGAGCAATTCCCTGTCCAAGGATAAAACCTGGAGTTGCTTCCTACACCTTCCAGGCCGTTGGGAATACTCCTCTTCCGTCTTAAAGGCCGTTGACCGGTTTCCTTTCTACCTCAGTTGACCCGCGTGTGCTTATTTGTTCAGGCCTTAGTAACACCTGAACTGCATATCTACAGGACGTCCTCTATAAGCCATTGTGATGCGCCGTGTCGGGGTTGAGGTCTCCCATCCCAGTGTTTTATGCAAAGTTACACCCAGTTCTTACTCGATTTAAAGCCCGACCCGTGGATAAACTAATCAGGCATGGTCAGTAACATTATCATTAATGTTATTATTATTACTGAGTTAAATCACCAGCTTTTTTCAAAGAGCATAAATAATATAGGAAGATGAACGGGTTTTTCAAATTCGTTTTACCGGGCGAGTTGGCCGTGCGCGTAGAGGCGCGCGGCTGTGAGCTTGCATCCGGGAGATAGTAGGTTCGAAACCCACTATCGGCAGCCCTGAAAATGGTTTTCCGTGGTTTCCCATTTTCACACCAGGCAAATGCTGGGGCTGTACCTTAATTAAGGCCACGGCCGCTTCCTTCCAACTCCTAGGCCTTTCCTATCCCATCGTCGCCATAAGACCTATCTGTGTCGGTGCGACGAAAAGCCCCTAGCAAAAAAAAAAAGAAATTCGTTTTTTTCCATATTATGTCGAATTTCATATACAGTATTACGTTCTTCAGAACTATTGTACCAGGAAAAGTTCTTGGGTAAAGGGCATGAGTAGGACCTCAGGGAGTGGAACTGGGTTTTGGAGCCGATACAGAGTAGGATAGACTCGCAGAGCGAATAATAGATGGTTATAAATTTTTTTAAACAATTTATTGGTTCTTCACCCTGCAATATGATTATTGGACTCAAATCTGGCATTGAAATTAAAAGTTTGAACGTAATCTTCTTGAATTCTGTTCATTAAAATTAAATGAATATCACTGATTCCTAAGTCTTTCATATGTGAGAATACGAGGTATTAGATTTCCACCTAAAGCACACACTTTTAATTGCAAATTGACATAGGAATTTAAATATCTGTTGTAAGTTTTTCACTTTTTCAGTTTGTAAACCTTGATGTATAGCACACTTGAAAAGCCTAAAGTTCTTCTATGAGATATGAAAATTAAATTTGAAAATTAAATTAATCACTTCTGAGAAACTATGAGAACTCTGAAATATTTGTTCACACGCGGCACTGAAGTTTCCACTGTTCAAAATTAATGAGAAAATTTTAGTCAGTTTGTTATTACTCACTGAATGAAAGAAATGTTGCTACAAATGTTGAAGGACGGACGTCTGGAATGTTCCGTGGAGAATCAGGATCGGCGATGTTCCATTAACACACCATGTTGACGTCCCTCGATGAGGTGATGATTGCTGGAACTGGATCGTGTAGAATTGCAGCTCGTTAAGGTGATTTTTCGCACACGGAAAATTGACTTAGTGCGAGTAGTTATCACTGACACTGTCATTTACTGTCGAACACAGTTTATGGCGTAATTGAACTTTAAGACGTTAAATGAATAATCACAGTCCTTTCTGTATGAAATACTATTTAAAGTCGTTACTGAGAACGTCCATAATTACACAGTTCACACTTGAAAAAAGGCAAATCACAGTCTATAATCACAGTCTTTGAACACTGTCATTAAGTCACTAAGGATTATTTTCTGATTATCTGGTTATTATAACGTCATATTATCTCAGAAAAAGTTCTTAGTATTCACCCAGTTTACTACTGTAAGTCGTATACTAATATGGCATGAACACTACGTGAATAAAGAAACACAGTTCAATACTCGAAAAGAAATGAGTCCTGGTAATTCTACACATTAGTTTCTGTTCATTGTAGAAGTTCAATATTATGTGAAGTAAACTAAGTCTACACGTAATGATATACTCTGTGAACGTTAAATATTTGGTATTTGCACTTCAATAAGTTCACTCGAATTATATTCTCAAATGTCTTTAGAATTAGACCGTAGTCGCGACGCGATATACTAAATACAGTGCGACGTCTTTTATAATTTTGTCGGCGATATAACTTCGTATTCCGGAAACGCGACGGCAAGTACTTTCACCGTGACTACGCGGACATACTGTACGAGGGTCGGTCTCCCCTCTGTCTCACTCACACACACATCTGTGTACTCGTCCTTGTACTGCTCTGCTCTGCTTGTTAGCCTTGACATATATACCGGCGCTGGGAGGGGTGGTTCTCTTGGTCATGTGACCGTGAGTGCATAATCTTCTTAGACTTTAAATTATTATAACTCAACAACCATGGAATGGATTAATTCGAAATTCACAGGGATTAACCTTTATGACGTTCGCTACAATTCAGCGTTTGTCCCGTTGAAATTTGTTAAGGCGTTGAAAAGCTTGCGAAAAGAAAATTCTTTTCGAAGAATATCTCTAGGGGAGGTGAGCTTCGTGCGACAGGTGGCGTCACTTGACTTCGCCTAGTGTACTCGTGGAGTCTGGCACATGCTGGAACATTCCTTTGTTCAGTTGTTCGTACGTCGGACGGATATTTTATGCTGGAATAACGTTTCTTTCGATTGATATGGGCCAGGACCTAGGCTTTCCTGGTACACTATCTACAAAGTGGAACTTTACAATACTGTAGTTACTTACGCCACACAATTGTTTCTTCTTCTTCTTCTACTACTTCCTCTTCTTCTTGGATTTTATTCCTAATTAATTGGGGTCAGCACATGATATGAATTTGGCCTACTTCTACAGCTGGATTCTCTTTCTGACCTCAGTATTGGGTATGTCTGCGGTCGTTATTAGTGTGATGTGTTGTATGTGAAGAGCAGTACATTACGACAAACACAAACGCTCACTCTCAAAGCCAGATAAATTAACCACCCACAATTAAAATCCTCGACGAACCTGCGAATCGATCCCAGGGCCGTCTAAATCAAAGGCCATTAAGCCAAGCAACCACGGCACTCAACTTCTACCAATATAAAAAACATACCATCACAAACCTATTTTAGTAAATGTGAAATATACACTTCAGAAGATGTTTTGCACCATCTGTATTTTTTGTGTTCATTAAGGATGTTTGCTCTAAGAGTTGTTGTATGACAAACAGACATCCAAATGACGTGTGACGCTGCATGTTAGTGGACGTGGGGGTAATACACGCAGTCTAAGAACAGTCCAGAACAGAACAGGAATGCCGAATATGTCTGTTACTGTCACCTGTAGACACAGAATGGCAAGAGCATATTTGTGCCCTGTACAGTATGCAAACATTCCTCGGTAGTTCACTACCGTTCTTCACCGTGCGCGCATGGTGACATTGTCTAAGCAAAGCCTCTCTGCGAGGGCTATTGCCGACCTAGTTGGTGCACACCATAGCGACGTTGTCAAGACATACAGCCGCTATCGCGTGACACAAAATATTGAGGGTCATCCTCGTAGTGGTCGTCCGCGATCAACAAAAGCAGCTGAGGACCATTACATGCGAATTCGGGCTCTTAAGAACCCGGCAGACACCGCAACAGAACTGCGTAATGTCTGACGGCAGGCAACCACTAAGGCTGTGTCTACGCAGACAATCAGAAAGCGTCTCCATAGGGACCACCAGCACTCAAGAGTTTCTTGGCGAGCACCTGCACGTACACCCCTACACCGTGGCGCAAAGTACAGATGGGGAAAGGAACTCTTGAATTGGACTTTGGAAGAATGGCGGGTCCTCTTCACGGATGAATGCCGAATGCGTCTGACGCCAGATAATCGTCGGAGCAGGGTTTGGAGAGAGGGAGGCAAATCAAGACGAGTCCTGTACGCCACCCCGCATGCCCATCAGGGAGGTGGATCCACCATATTTTGATGTAGCAATATGTATGGTCGTCGGACGCCACTCGTCGTCGTAGAGGGCAACATGACTGGTGCACAGTACCGGAAAAGAATCCTCGGGCACATTGATCAACCATACCGGAAATATTTCGGCGACAGATTCGTTCTGAAAAGTGACAACGCGCGCTCTCTCCACTTTACTTTTTGAACCTCTTCCTCAGTGAGGCCCACGTCAGTCGGATGGACTCTCCTGTGATGTCTCCGGATATGAATCCATTGAACATATCTGGTATGCTGAAACAGGCAGTGCGATGAAGAATGAATGCACCTCTAACCCTGGCCGACCTGCGGAGGGTTACTGTCCAAGAGTGGGACAGGATCGACCAGGACAGCCTCAATCGCCTTGTTGGTTGAATGACCAGCATGCCACGAGGGCCTGAACATGCTTCACTGCATGGTGTGGAGTTAACATCATACTGACAGGCAGAATCAGACTTCCATGTTCGATAGGCAGATGCACGTTGCCGATGAATAGTGTTTGTGTTGCGCCTGCCGTTGCCTTTTCTTCATCAATCGTGTACGTTTGACATAAAGTGTGAATTTGCATTCCATACATTCCTTGGAGTCATCAGCAACCTACAAACCTGGAACTCCAGATGGTGCAAAACGTTTTTGAGGTGTTTAGTTCATTATATATTTACCTGATGTCTACACTACGTCATGTGGACGAGTCAAGTTGGCTGTTTAAATGGTGAGCCCTGAACCGAGCATAATAATGCCTGAATGGTGGGCCCTAAACTGACCATCATAATGTCTGAATTTTGGGCCCTGAAATGATATTAATGTCTGAATGGTAGGCCCTTAATAGATCGTAAGAATGTGTGAATAATTGGCCGCGAATTGAGCATAATAATATCTGAGTGGTGGGTCCTGAAATGACCATAATAATGGCCAGGATTCCGATAATTATCTACTTAAAATGCCAAAGTATGCATGCAATTATGTACTAAAATGTGTCAAAATATGCGCTAATATTGCTGAAATATATATTGAAAGTAAGATAAATCGGATATCAATTAGCAATATACGAGGGGCGTTCGATATATAATTCAACACATTTTAATTCTCGACCAATTTTGGTTTTAAAAACTGGAATTTTGTTTGGGGCATCTTTGAATATTCCCGCTTCGTCTCGTAGAGTTTCATTAATTTCCGACAGGTGGCAGCGCTATAATCGATTGATGGTCTATGGAGGAGACCACAGATTGATTTAAGAGATTTTACTGGAACAGTTCAAGGGAGAGTCCTAAGTAGTAGTCGTTGAACTATCAGGTCACAAACTCGAGCAAGGGAGAAGGCATACTGACTGCAGAGAGAACAGTTGGGAAGAGGAAACCCCGGAGAAGTAAAATCAGCATAGTAACCGATTCCAATATAAGGGAAGATATCCAGGCATAAAGACTTAGGGTCGTCAGAACTGCATTCCATTAGTGGTTGCACATGTGAAGTGTTAAAACCTGGCGAGTGTAGATAATTGCTAGTGAACAACAGAGCAGGAAGAAAGAAGACGTCACAGGAAGTTCACTCATCTCGGAAGATAAGTATTAACTAGAACTATCTCTTGAAGAAAAAGAGAGAACCAAGAACATCTTAAGTAGCTGAATGTTTGTAGCATAGAAAGTTCCCTAATGAGAAGAAAATAATTTTAATCACTCATAACTGTACATACTTGTGTATATATTTGTGTAACTTGATTTTGAATACTTTTCAATATACTTCAGTTCAGCATAAGGCCACTTAAATTGGTGTTGTCATTGTAGAGACAATTGTGCATTAGAACACTTTCCAGTCCCCAGCCTGATCTATCCTTTAGGATACGACAATTATTATTATTATTATTATTATTATTATTATTATTATTATTATTATTATTATTATTATTATTATTGTTGTTGTTGTTGTTACTGGGCTACCCGTGGACCAGCAGAGGTGAAAGAAGGTGCCTGGGTGAATGGGTCTAACTAAAAATTCATGAATGGATTTAAAACTTTAACAAAGGTTATGTTTCTTTGGAATTTCAAAAATCAACAACAAAATTTTAACAACTTTTCACTTAGTGAAATAACAATGACATTTCAGGTAGCATGACAAAGTTTATACAAGGCAAGAACATCCAAAATTTAGTGACTGTTTAGTAACCCGGGCTTCCAGCCCCTCGCTTCACAATTCGTGAGCAAACAGCTCACAATTTACAAAGACACAAATTTAGACAAGGGGTATATCATACCCAACATATAGGGCCTTCGTGTAAAAGCAATAACAGTTAACTAAATGGCCCGAACACAAAATGAAAGGAGGCAAATACTTGAGCTTCTCGATATGAACACTTGAAACCTAAAGGGCACAAGGCCGATGAAAACAGGGGCTATTCCCAAACTATGGAGGTGACTCGTATAATAAAGAAATTTTAAGACATTACGGAAAGGAAGGAAATCAGTTACAAAAGCAAAGTGAAAGGGAGCACGAGAGGGTAGGTCACTCTCTATCCGCGATTTACAGTTAAAGATTTCAGGAAATTTTTACATAAGCCGGCAGAAAATTACATTTGTAGAAAAGGTTACATTGTTAAAGTTTCGGACCTTTCCCTCAGGTTAAACTGCGGAGCTAGCAAGAAATAAAGATGTTAACTGGCCATTACCTTGCTGAAGACCTGCTGCCTGACGAAAGAGGCGCCTCCCGCCTCCTGCTTGACACACACACTAAGTTATATGTTGATCAAATGGCCAATAGAGGAGAAAATCTGCAGTTTATAAACCCTCAGGGAAGGTTCGAGACCTTTCATGAATAAATTAGCCACACCCGCTCAATTTTATTGGCTACTTTAAAGTTACACACCAAATCGAAGAAGAAGCCTGTGATAGGCTGAAAATTAATTACAGAAATGAGGGATTGGCTGGATTCAAAACTGGCGGAAAGAAAAGATAAATATTGCCAACCCTAAAATAAATGAACATAAATTAGTAAAAAAAAAAAATTACGAATACAAAACTTCTTCAAAAAATTTCTATCACTTCGCACCAGGGTGCATGATCATAGTTCTCTAGCAGTGACATCTATGAGAGAATGTCGAAACTTCTTGATGAACGGAAAACAAAACAAGTTGAAATTCACACAGTACTAGAAACTTCACAATAACCAAAATTACGGTAGTGACATCTTCTGAGAAAAGGTTTAAATAGGTCTAGTTTGAAGTTCAGTGTTTCTCCTGTGCGAGGTAGAGGTGTACCTCCCGGTACAATTATTATTAACCAGATGAACTCTATAGATAAACCGAAGTAATAGATGGTATTAGTGATCACGAAGCTGTTTTTGTCGTAGTTAAAAATAAATGTGAAAGAAAGGAAGGTATTAAAATTAAGACTATTAGGCAGTACCATATGGCTGATAAAACAGGCATGAGATAGTTTTTAAAAAGTAACTATGATCGCTGGAAAATGGTAAATAAAAGTGTAAATAGACTCTGGGATGGGTTTAAAGCAATTGTTGAGGAATGTGAAAATAGGTTTGTACCTTGAAAGGTGGTAAGGAATGGTAAAGATCCACTATACTATAACCGAGAAGTAAAGAGATTAAGAAGGAGGTGCAGGTTGGAACGAAATAGAGTTAGAAATGGCTGTGGAAGTAAGGAGAAATTGAAGGAACTTACTAGGAAATTGAATCTAACAAAGAAGTCAGCTAAGGATAGCATGATGGCAAGCATAACTGGTGGTCATACAAATTTTACTGTAAAATGGGAGGGTATGTATAGGTACTTTAAGGCAGAACCAGGTTCAAAGGACATTCCAGGAATCATTAATGAACAAGGGGAGTGTGTATGTGAGGATCTTCAAAAGGCAGAATTATTCAGTCAGCAGTATGTAAAGATTGCTGGTTACAAGGATAATGTCCAGATAGGGGAGGTGAGTAATACTAAAGAAGTATTAAAAATTACCTATGATAACAATGACATTCATAGTCAGATACAAAAGTTGAAAACTAGAAAAGCAGCTGTAATTGTTAATATTTCTGGGGATATACTAAACGCAATGGGTTGGGATATAGTACCATATCTGAAGTACTTATTTGATTATTGTTTGCATGAAGGAGCTATACCAAATGAATGGAGAGTTGCTATATTAGCCCCTGTGTATAAAGGAAAGGGTGATAGACATAAAGCTGAAAATTACAGGCCAGTCAGTTTGTCACGCATTGCATGTAAGCTTTGGGAAAGCATTCTTTCTGATTATATTAGACATGTTTGCAAAATTAATAACTGGTTTGACAGAAGGCAATTTGCGTTTAGGAAAGGTTATTCCACTGAAGATCAGCTTGTAGGATTTCAGCAAGATATAGCAGAGATCCTGGATTCAGGAGGTCAAATGGACTGCATTGCGATTGACTTATCTAAGGCATTTGATAGGGTAGATCATGGACGACTACTGCCAAAAATGAGTGCTATTGGACTAGAAAAAGGAGTGACTGAATGGGTGGCTATATTTCTAGAAAACAGAACTCAGAGAATTAGAGTAGGTGAAGCTTTATCTGACCCTGTAATAATTAAGAGGGGAATTCCTAAAGGCAGTATTATTGGACCTTCATGTTTTCTTATATATATCAATGATATGTGTAAAGAAGTGGAATAAGAGATAAGGCTGTTTGCAGAAGATGTTATTTTGTACACAGTAATAAATAACTTACAAGATTGTGAGCGGCTGCAAGGTGACCTCGATAGTGTTGTGAGATGGACAGTGGGTAATTGTATGATCATAAACGGGGTTAAAAGTCAGGTTGTGAGTTTTACAAATAGGAAAAGTCCTCTCAGATTTAATTACTGCGTTGATGGGGTGAAAGTTCCTTTTGGGGATCATTGTAAATACCTAAGTATTAATATAAGGAAAGATCTTCATGGGGTAATCACGTAAACATGATTGTTAATAAAGGGTACAGATCTCAGGTTATGAGGGTATGTAGGGTATTTAGGGGTTGTAGTAAGGATGTAAAGGAGAGGGCATATAAGTCTCTGGTAAGACACCAACTAGAGTATGGTTCCAGTGTATGGGACCCTCACCAGGATTGCTTGATTCAAGAACTGGAAAAAATCCAAAGAAAAGCAGCTCGATTTGTTCTGAGTGATTTCCAAAAAAAAGAGTAGCGTTACAAAAATGTTGCAAAGTTTGGGCTGGGAACAATTGGGAGAAAGGAGACGAGCTGCTCGATTAAGTAGTATGTTCCAAGCTGTCCGTGGAGAGATGGCGTGGGAGGACATCAGTAGACGAATAAGTTTGAGTGGTGTCTTTAAAGGTAGTAAAAATCACAATATGAAGATAAAGTTGGAATGCAAGAGGACAAATTGGGGCAAATATTCGTTTATAGGAAGGGGAGTAGGGATTGGAATAACTTACCAAGGGAAATGTTCAATAATTTTTCAATTTCTTTGCGATCATTTAAGAAAAGGCTAGGAAAACAACAGATAGGGAATCTGCCACCTGGGCGACTGCCCTAAATGCAGATCAGTAGTGATTGATTGATTGATTGATTGATTGATTGATTGATTGATTGATTGATTGATTGATTGATTGATTGATTGATTGATTGATTGATTGATTGATTGATTGATTGATTGATTGATTGATTGATTGATTGATTGATTGATTGATTGATTGATTGATTGATTGATTGATTGATTGTTATCATTATCATTATTACTAAAGTGTCGTTGTGGTGGCGAAGTTAGTGCTCCGGCCCGCTCTAACACTTAATCACTTCATTATACAAGTAAGCACTTATTAACGAACTAGCTGATGTACCCATGCTTCGCTACGGAATTCTACATTGTATACAGAATTCTAGGTTATGCAGTGTACTCATTGTGAGTAAGATAGTCTTAAATTGTATAGCTCTTAACCTTACCCTAGAAACGTGACGGGAGGTCACCAAACATCTTTTCTCATATGAAGACTGAGGGACTTTTCACTGTAATAGTAGACCCAATTTCATACCATCAGTCACAATCAGGTTGGGATGTTTTCATTATAATGCTTTTAACATCCACAGAAAGACTGTCTTAGTGGTTTTGCCAACTGAAATGAACGTACAATGACGTCAATAGGAAAGGCGCGATTAAAAGCAATGCTTTCATATTACGAAATACTCGTTCAAGTGAAACACCACATATTTTCTCACTTTTAACGAAAATGACTACGCTGCCTATCTAACAGTTTCAAGTTCCAGACCTGGAATGACCAAACCGCAGACAGCCGTGATCCATGAACACTCTTCGGCTTTCTTCGGCAGGGAGAGGGTCGAATAGTGGAGACTCCCATCGTAAAAACTATGCCCAATTACTATTCTGTTTCCTAGGAGTATCCGATGAGTCGGAAAATATCAATTCACTACGCTGGCGGCGGAAAAATCTATCTGACTTGAAGGCAAATTTTTCCTCCAAGCCAGAAGAGAAACCCCTCTTCGTTGCTAGTTTGGATTAAATTGAATGTAGAAATTAATAAAAGTGAAGAGAAAGACGCTTTTATAAGAAACGGCTTTTTTAGAGTTGAATTTTGAGTTATTTAGTGAATATAATGTGCTATAATTTGGAAAAGCCTAAATTGTTATTCTAGACCAGGCCATAATACTACTACCACTAAGGGAGGGTGTGCCGTAAATATGCACACTAATTATGGCCATGGCCGCTTCCTTCCCATTCCTAGACCTTTCCTATGCCATCGTCGCCGTAGGACCTATCTGTGTCGGTGCGACGTAAAGCAAATAGCAAAAAAAAAAAAAGTACTCACACTGCCCATTCAAAACAGCGCGTCAGAGTAGGGGTCGAATAGCTGAAATACTATGATGATCCAGTGTGTTACGTACCTGCTGTATCAGAAAATGTATGAACCAGAGGAATGGCATGCTAAAGAAGAAAGTTTTCTAACTCCCCGGCTATTTCCCGCCAATATTCAGTCAGGCTGTTATACTCGGTACGTAGCAGTAATCCCATCCATCGGAGTTGAGAGGCAGCATAAGAGACAAAGAACATCACAATAAACAATGGTCAATGTAATGTCATTGTTCGATATTATAGGCCTTCAGATTTCGTTTTCTTCCGACTCTGAAATACCACTCTTATCATAGCCGGTACGGTAAAACTGAATAAAAGGTAAATTATCGGAAATTGTATTCTCTATAACTGTTTTATATAGTGTAGTACTTTTCAAGAGGACCAATAACATTGGTACTTAAAAATGACATTTTAGGCACCTTCCCCTAAACTACAAATTCATCCAGGATGAATAAAATTGTTTATAGCTTAGACTCTAGTTTCTTATTCCCCGACTCTATATACCGCTTTTCATTAAATTCTGTTAACCCATTTTCTCGTGGTTCGGCGCTGATATGGACTTAGCAACAAAAATACAAATTCATGAATATCTCTGTTATCATAGCCTGTACGGTAAAAATGTATAAGACATAAATGGTCGGAAATTTTATTCTCTATAACTTTGGTTATGTAGTATTTATCGATACGACAACTAATAATATACATATTTGAGAATTACATTTAGGCCTTCCCCTAAACTACTATTTCACTCAGCGTAAATAGAATTACTTATAGCTTAAATTGCAGTGGCTCATTTTCCGACTTTGCATACTAATTTTCAATGAAATAAGACCACTAATAACGTAAATATTTAAAAATTAAATTTTATTCCTTCCCCTAAACTACCATTTCACTCAGCGTGAATAAAATTATTCATAGGCTAGATTGTATCGACGTATTCCTAGACTTTGCATACCAATTTTTATGAAGATAGGACTACTAAAAACATAAATATTTGAAAATTGAATTTTAGGCCTTCCCCTAAACTACCATTTCTATCAGCGTGAATAAAATTATTTACGGCCTAGATTGTAGCGACTTATTTCCCGGCTTTGCATACTGATTTTCATTGAATTCTCTTTGGCCGTTTTCTAGTGATGCGTGTACATACAAACAGACAGACAGACAGAAATTACGGAAAAGTAAAAAGTGCATTTCCTGGTTACTGTGGACATGACCGATACATAAATACCATTCTTTTCAAATTCTGAGCAAGGTACAGACAAAACTCTTATTTTATATATATAGACGTAGGTTTTCGTGGCTCATTGTATTAGCATAAGGAAATAAATGAACTGGATTAAAGTCACTATATACATATTTATTTAATAATAAAGCCAAGCTTTCAGCCAAATTGCATTGGCCTTCATCAGGGCATGTGAAGTTTTGCCTCCGATAGTGGGCTAGTCGGGTAGGCCGTGGATAGTACGGGCATGACTTCCACGTTCCTTGGGAGAATTTCTTTGCTCACTGTCGGAGGCAAAACTTCACATGCCCTGATGAAGGCCAATGCAATTTGGCTAAAATCTTGGCTTTATTATTAAATAAATATATATAATGGCTTCAATCCAGTTCACTTATTTCTTTATGTTAAGTAAGCACTTAATTTAAAATGCAAATTTTACAATTTTACTATTTAAGAATTTCAACATTTTACATTATACTAACAGTATAAAAACTGAAATGACCTAACCTAAACATATTAAATTTCTACAACCTAATGTATGTATTATAACTGAATTCTGCAACTCGTTAGTATAAACAACCGTATCTACTCCCATTCATGCTTCCCATTCACACTCATGAAAGACTGGAAGTGCTTAGAGGATGACGTTGGCAGAGGGTTTTAAACTTGGTCTTAGATTTAGCGTCCCTAATGTCATTGGGGGGCCAGCCCCGCGATGTAGGGGTAGCGTGCCTGCCTGTTACTCGGAGGCCCGTGTTCAATTCCCAGCCAGGCAAATGCCGGGATGGTTCAAGATCCACTCAGCCTACGTGATGACAATTGAGGAGCTAGCTGACGGTGAGATAGCGGCCCGGTCTAGAAAGCCAAGAATAACAGCCGAGAGGATCCGTCGTGCTGACCACACGACACCTCATAATCTGTAAGCCTTCGGGCTAAACAATGGTCGCTTGGTAGGGCATGGCCCTTCGGGGCTGTTGTGCCATTGGGGTTTTAATGTCATTGGGGAGTTCATGCCACCAGCTCGCAGCGGTGACCGTGAACGATCTGTTGTAGGTTGTGGTTCGATGTACAGAGATTTCTAGTGCACAGCCTGACCGGGTATAGAACATGTGTCTTCAAGGTCAGTCTAGGGAGGTCTAGGCACGAATGTTACTTATGGAGCCGCCATGTTGAGTCTTTAAGTGAGCGTAACCGAAGGCAAGTGTATTCGAATTTGGAGGATTTACGTACCAAACAATGAAATAAAAACAAACGTATAAACAACTATTTACCGTGTAGAATTTAATTGGGCATCTATTGTTCATTTGTGTATATAACTGTATATACTTAAATGACATGAATACATGCCCAGCTATTTGAATAGGAAGATAATTAACAGACTTCAATTTTAATTTTCTGAGAAACAAGAATCAGAAGATGTGCTCAAGCATGCTCTTTTACTTCCATGCAACTTGGTCTTACTGTGTTTCTTACTAATATTATCTGTCAACAATCCCATTGACAGAAATACAGAAATCTGCACGGTCCCGCTGTTATATTATGATTACATGAAACATTGAACTTATAGTACCTAAAGACAGTTGTAGTAAATTACCTTCAGAATTTCCTTTATTAAGAAAGTAGTTACCGGTACTGCGTTTCTGAAAGGTTACCCCAGCATATTGACAAACATTGAATGCCTTTCGAGTTGAGTGCATTAAATTATGTTCGCCAAAATTTTTATCCATTCATGTGGTCATTTCTTTGGGTAGAGCGGCAAAAATACTCTTTCATATAATGTATATAACAAGGGTGATGCTCATACCTACCCTAACTAGTTTATGGATAACCCATGCAGCTAAATAGTACAAAGTGGTGGTGGTTGTGGTGGTGATTATTGTTTTAAGAGGAAGTACAAGAAGACAACCACCCGCTATTAACACTAATCAGAGGGAAAAACAATGGAAGGGATCCGAATAGGATAGAAAAAGTGAGGAGCCCGGCATCATTGAAAGCGATGCCAGGATTCAGCTAAGCGCCTCGTGGTAATTAACCCATACTCCCAAGTTAAGAATCCTTTGGGCCACTTTTAGTCGACTCTTACTACAGACAGGAGATGCTGTGAATGTAGTCTACCGCCCCCACAAAATGGTACAAAGCTGGCATCTGTATTATGTTTATGTCAACATCATTTGAAAACTGGTGATCATAACTTGTAGGGCGACAGTTTTCAGATGGCTTTTGGCAAGAAAAAAATTCAAGGTAATCATTATCATCATCATCATATGGAGAAGAAGAAGAAGACCGAGCAAGTGGCTGTGCAGTTTGGGTCACGTAGATATCAACTTGTATTTGGGAGATAGTGGATTCGAAACCCACTATCGACATCCCAGAAGATGGTTTTCCGTAGTTTCCCATTTTCACACTAGGCAAATGCTGGGGCTGTGCCTTGCCGCGGTTACTTCAATAAGACCTATGTGTGTCGGTGCGACGTTAAGCAGATTGTGAAAAGAAAACTTAGGCATTATGTGGATATGGGGCTACCCTTATCATTCGAATCACACGTCTCACTTATATAGGAGTGGTATAACACTTGTGGTAGTTAACTGCGAACCAGCTTGTAATAGGCTTCCACAATATTTACCCCCTGTGGGCGGGAGTGGTACAATAACACCCACGGTATCCTCTGGCTGTCGTAAGATGTGACTGAGTGGGACCCCAGGGTCTCTTAACTTTTAAGCACGGGTTGTGACCATGGGGCTCTTAGCTGAGTCCTGGCGGGAACTTCGCCGTAATCTCTCAGAAAACGAGTCAGATTACGAATTTTAGCGGATTCTCTCAGAAAACGGGTTAGATCGCGATTTTCGGCGGGTTATATATAAAACGTTAAGCATTCAGTTATACATTTCATTATAATACCGTGGTGAAGCACGGGTATCTTGCTAGTATATATATTTTAAAACTTAATTTTGCCAGGTTCCTTGCTTTAATTTTCCCTAAATGACCTCCCTTGAGTAGTTAAATCTAGAAAGAAACACGAATAATATTATCAGACCTATACAGTTCCCATTACCTTTGTTGCTTCTTTTTAAAAAAGCGCTTTGTTCAGGAAGTTTCCTAGAACATTTTAAAGACTTGAGTTTATTAGGAACATGTTTGGAATGGAATTCTACTTGAGTGTTTCCGTTCATATAGCCTCTTCTGTTCAAATTGTAATTCATGAAAATTATATCAGAAGAAACTACATAATGGAACCCACAAAAAAAATCGTTCATATAAACATATGATTCTTCGAGAATAATTTGGATGTAATAACATACTAAGTTAATCTCGACCAAGACTGAACTATCAAATATAGGTTGTCATTTATCACGCCTGGAATTTTGTACCGTACCCACTGAGCTCACCATTGCTTATCACTGGAAAGCAAAACACTCTAATACCTCCAGTTGACATATTCTGACCATTTGCTGTAGCGCAGTATCCCATTTTCCTTAATAATGCAAATATATTTCACATTATCACATCGGGCTCGCCCACATCATAACGATGCTTAAGACTCAATGTGGCCGTCACCGCAAAGGATTGAGGTACCGTGTCCAGACTTTCCTAGACTCACGTTCTGTGTAGTGAACTAAGGTACCGAAGTCTGATGGCCAGGTGAGGAGGAGTGTTTTCAGAAAGCACTTGATACACCAATGTTTAGTCGCATGCAGTTTACGTTTGTCGTTCAGTCGTAACCAAGATAAATGCTTATACAAGGGAGACACATGGGCATATGGACGTATGTTGAATGCATACCTGATACATGTACAGTATCTTTGGCGAGTTGCAGTCTCATGCCTTGCTCATTATTTATATCAATAAAAACTGTATCGCAGTATTCCAGAAGTGGAAACAAAAGTGACTGAATGAGCTTTATTTTCAGGAACGAAGCGAATATATTCTTAAACCGCTTCAGGTGTTGCAGGCATTGATATATCTTCTTTCACGCATTCGTCATCTGTTGCGACCAGTTTAATGTTTCGCTCATGACCACGACAAGATTCATAACTGTTTCACAATATAGAATTATGGCACCGTTTACTGCTATATGAGGAATATCGTATCGTTTTAAGACGTGTAAGTTTTTCCAAGTGCCGACGATTATTGCTTGCGCTTTAAGGGGATTCATTTTGAGGTTTCTACTCGATGCATAATTACATAGAAGAATCAAATCTGCGTTAACTTTTCGTACAGTTCTCTGAATTTGATCAGTTTTGGAGTGGTAGTAGACCTACAACCAAATAGCAGTGGTCCAAGTACAGACCCTTGGGGAACGCTCTGGGGTTTGTTAAGCCATTAGGATCTGTCATTATTTACTGTGACATACTGGCAGTGATTTTTGAGGTATGAACTGAAAAAGCTTATTGCCGTCTGGCTGAAATTTAATGAATCCAATTTCGAAAGTAGCAGTTGAGGAACAACGGTATCATAAGCATTAGAATAATCAAATAAAACCAGTACAATCACTTGTCGAGTGTCCATTTCATGTCGCATATCATCAGTTACTTTCAGTACGGCAGTTGTTGTGCTGTGTCCTTTCTCGAAACCAGACTGGTATGGGTCAAGCAGTGAGTACTTTAGTCAAGTAAGCAAGGACTTGTTCGTGTACCAAGCGTTCTAGTACTAATTTCAGTTATGATTCATGATGCCATTCATGGAGGGTTGAGTTTTTTATTTATTTCTTGTATTGTTGCCGTTCATAAACGTTGTGTTAAATTAATTCAATTAATATGCATGGGTGCTTATTGGATTTTCCATTCACAGTTTCATTTCAAACATATCCTGAAAGTTAGTTGTTTATTAGCTTCAATAATAACTACAGTATCACTGATTTGTGGTGCAATGGAATATTTAAAGTAAATGCACCATTAAAACAGTAAATGAAACAGGCTTCCATGGTGTCTGGTTGTGACACAACATGGTACGATCATTTTTGTTTGTTGATTTTTACAATATTCAACTTGAACTTTGGAGCACTCTACCTTGCAGGTAAGCAAGTTAACTAATTGATTTTTAAATTATAGAATGATCGATTCAAGCAAAACTAGAGCCTTTCTCGATTCGATCAAGGGTCTATTCTGTGGCTGTGGTATTCTACGTGATAATGGTAACCTATAACCTTAGTTAAAGAAAAGCTCAGAGACCGGTCACGGAAATTGAAACGGGTCAAGTGAATCACGTAATGGTGCTACTTTAAATCCGATGTAGTAATTTTCTAAGTTTTCTTTTCCCTTCTTTCATAACAATGGCAAACTTAAATTCGAATAATTCAAGAAATAACTTGATGTAAAATTTTCCTTTCTTTATGACGCGTCGCAGTTTCTGCAAAGTGTCTTCATGGCGCTGCGCATTGATTGTGGCTCCACGCTAGAGGAAGTTGACAAGTAGAGGGCCCCTGTAGTCAAAGAAAAAGTTCTAGGTTTAGTTCACAATTCATGTAAACCTTCTGCCATCTGTGATGTAAAATTTTCCTTTCCTTATTGATGTTTCACATCATTCGCTTATTTATTTATTTATTTATTTATTTATTTACTTATTTATTTATTTATTTATTTATTTATTTATTTATTTATTTATTTATTTATTTATTTATTTATTTATTTATTTATTTATTTATTTATTTATTTATTTATTTATTTATTTATTGGTTATAGAATGTCCCAGTAAGGAGAGACTGTCCTTTCCCTAACTTCAGTTTCACGATTAATAAAATAATTTGTTCCCACTTCTTGGATTTTATTTCATGTAAGACAGATTTCCTTTCATAACCCGTCGATCTATGTCAACAAGTGACTGAAGAGCCAGAGACCCCTGAAATATAAGAATCTCATTACATGCTACCGAGAACATCTGCTGATAATCGACATGCAAGGGTGCAATATCTTTAGTTCATCACGAAGCGTGAAAGAAACCTCTCTGCTCCCACAGACCCCTCCGTAGCCACGATGTCGGTTTCAGTGGCGCGGAGGTAATGACTCGTGAACTGCCATACATCACGTGAGAGACTATACAGCCCAGTTTCTATATAGAGCTGACCCCTAGCAGGACATTTCATATCTCGCAAATTAAACGCTGTGGTATAAGACCGGCGCCGTGGATGAGTGGAAGCATGCTGGCTTTCAGTTCAAATACAGGCCTATTTTTATTATTCAATAATTAACCGTTTATAAATGGTGGTCACTGATATGTAGGTATCAAGTTTCATCTGCTATAGGCCGAAATACTAAGCCTATTAACCCATCGGCGGCTAGCACATTAACTTTTTCTTTTTTTTTTGCTATTTTCTTTACGTCGCACCGAAACAGATAGGTCTTATGGCGACGATGGAAGAGGAAAGGCCTAGGAATGGGAAGGAAGCGGCCGTGACATCAATTAAGGTAACAGCCCCAGCATTTGCCTGTGTGAAAATGGGAAACCACGGAAAACCATCTTCAGGGCTGCCGACAGTGGGATTTGAAACCACTCTCGCCCTAATGCGAGTTCACAGCTGCGCGTCCCTAACCGCACGGCCACCTCGCCCGGTAATACATTAGCTGGTATTAATTAAAGCCACATACCAATTTACACGGGAAGGCTAATATCACCATGTAAGTGTTTCCAAACAAAATGATATCAAAGAAATTATCTAGAATTTCAAAAATTCGAGAGTAATTTACTTTTTTAAACTTTGCATTACAATACATTTAAAACTGTACTTTACATGCTGATATAAAATAAGAAAAAAATGCCCAGGTCACATTAGTCTAGTATTGGTTTTACGTCCCACTAACTAGGTTTACAGTTTTCGTGGACGCCGAGTTGCCGAAATTTAGTCTCGCAGGAAAGTGCAAGTAAAATCGCCGACCCGGGGCTGACGTATTTGAGCACTTCGAATACCATCGGACTGAGCCAAGATCGAACCTGCCAACTTGGGCTCAGAAAGCCAGTGCCTTAACCGTCTAAGCCACTCAGTCCTGCCAAGCTAGACAGTGACTGGAGTACGGTACACTTACGATCACCCATAACCTTAATTCCCCAATGATAAACTAGTTTCTTTGTTTCAGCATGGCTACACTCTTGGTAATACCAGCAATAGGAAAGGAATATTACGGTGTACATGACTACTCAAGTGAATGATGCATGGCTTGGCACACTGTACTTGGTATGATTCAAGTCTAGACACACTGTAGTGAGGTGCTGTGCTGTGTAATATAAGTTGCAGTTCACTAAACCTGAGAAGAGGATAGGGCCTTCTGTAATTTATAGATAACAAGGGGCAGTCAAATGAAAACCAAACAGCCGCTACAAGGTGACCATGGAATGGTTTTATTCAGAAGTAATTACCAAAAGCGATAATACATTTATCCCACTGAGAGACGAGACGATCAATTCCAGTTTTTTTAGAAAGAGGTAGGTCGCTGACGGAGCCACAACCGCATCCACTCCTGCACTTCGTCGTCGGAATGATACCGACGTCCACGAATATCCTTCTATAGGTTGCCAAAAATGTGAATATCACAAGGGAAAAGATCCGGGCTGTACGGAGGATGTTGAAATGTTTCCCAACCAAATTTGAAGTAAGGGACGAGTATTACCATGCAACAGGATGACTCCATCCGACACCATTCCAGGGCGTTTTGATTCTTTGACGCGTGGCAGTTTCTGCAGTGTGTCTTCGTAGCACTGCGCACTGATCGTGGCTCCACGCTAGAGGAAGTCGACAACTAGAGGGCCCCTGCAGTCAAAGAATAAGGTCATCATGACTTTACCGGAACTTAAGTGAACAGCTTTGGTTTTCTTTGACGGGAGAGAATTGCGATGTTTCAGTTTTCTTTTTCTTTTTTTGCTAGTTGCTTTACGTCGCACCGACACATATAGGTCTTATGGCGACGATGGGACAGGGAAGGCCTAGGAGTGGGAAGGAAGCGGCCTTGGCCTTAATTAAGGTACAGCCCCAGCATTTGCTTGGTGTGAAAATGGGGAAACCACGGAAAACCCTTTTTAGGGCTGCCGACAGTGGGGTTCGAACCTACTATCTCCCGAATACTGGATACTGACCGCACTTAAGCGTTTGCTCTGGGGCTCGAAGTGGCTCCATGGGCCTGTCCTGGGCTCACATCGTCTTGCAGTGATGTTCGTCCTTCTCGGAATCTCCTGAGCCACTCGTGCACACTCGTCATGGGCATGCAGTGTTCGCCATATACACAGCAGACATACTACGATTAGTTTCTCATACTCCAGCACCCTCAGCCGTCAAGAAACTAACCACGCTTCCCTGCTCTTCTTTGCTTGCCCCCACTTCTACAGCTGGACGAACACTATAGACCAGTCCGCGCGCCAACAAAGACATAACCCAACAACTGCGTGCACCTGTGAGTTGTCACTATGCAGTTCTCCTACCACAGCAATAGCGGTATCAATACGCAACAACAGTGTTGCCACCTTTCGCGCGGAATATATGTTACGGCGGGTGTTCGGTTTTAATTTGACTGCCCCTTATATATTCGACGAGTCACGACTGACTCTTGTTGAAGAGGATTGGTGGATTAGGTATGGATTAGGCATGTTCGACAACGGATCGGAGCAGCTTCCCTGTCCTTTCTCGAATTATTCTCCTTAAGACACCGTCTCCAAATGGAGAGTGCCTCTTTGCCATGAATTTCTCCGTCTCCCAACGGACCTTTTTCCTTGTATCTTTCTTTCAATAATTAGCTGTAATAATTGATACCGCTCGCCCTTCATAACGTGTTCTAGGTATTGAGTTTTCCTTTGTTTTATAATAAGTACCAGTTTTGTTTACTTCTTTGTTAGATGGGACGATATTTGAAACTTTCAATTCCAAGCTATGCGCAGGAGACGACGATACAGAGTTATTCCAAAGACTTCCATACGATTGCCATTGCTTAGATCCAGGTTTCGGTTCTCACATCCATATAGAAGAATAGAGAATATGTAGTAAGGGATCTTGCGGATTCCTAGCTGCAGACTGAGTTCTGACTTTACAAATTATTTCTTCATGTTAATGAATTGCTTATTAGCCTGCTCAATTCTAGACTTTATCTCTAGTTTGGAATCACATTGGTCGTTCAGCATGGTGCTCAAGTATTTGAAGGAGGACACCTGCTCTACTGTATTGCCTTTTACTGTAAGATTTGCTAGTGTTGTCTGTTTAGAGAACACCATCATGTTGTTTTGGAGGGGTTAACATTATAAGCCAAAATCTTCACCATGCTGAACTAAGCAATTTATCGTGCATTGAAGTATTTTCTCATGTTCATGAATTTTTTACTGTAAATCATCTTCAATGACACAGCATCATTTTTGCTATTTGCTTTACGTCACACCGACACATATAGGTCTCATGGCGACGATCATTAATGGGTCATCAGGCTAACTTGAAGGAATTAAATTCCAGATACTGATATACATTGCGTATATGTCTGTGCTGAATTGAATAGTACTACTTCAGCTCTCTGTGAGCGAACTGTGAAGTCTCTAAGACAAAACCAACTACGCAGGAAAAGATGGAACATGTTTGGAAGTCGGTAACTGAGGCCTGTATGTAGACTGGGATTGGACATTTTGAATATTGGATTTGACGATCGTCAACAAAGTATATCATCATTCCAATAAATTACCATATTGTAACGCAGTAACTTCACTCCTACAATCTAGATAACTCGTAAAGACCCGTACCAAGCAGTGCTCATCAATCAACTAGAGATGGTACTGCGAAAAGCTGTAAGGTCCGTGCATAACGATTTCAATCCTAGAAGTAGTGTGACAAGAATGATAGAAAAACTTCTGTGAGAGACGCTGTGGTCAAGAAGGAAAAGAGCACGTTATATACCACATGCATTATCTATACGAATAAGCCATCTTCGGGAGAGTTGAACAGTCGTCTAGGATCTCCCTGTTGCATAAGCTGGACCGATCATCCGCGTAAAGTAAGAGGATGGCAAAAGACCAACTATGATAAAATATTTGTATGTAAATCGGGGAACTGATAACTGAAATGCCTTACTGAAGCAGTCTTAGGGCCTTTTCAAAAAATGTCACATGCTTCAAGAATGGACTCAAGTATCCTGCACATTTTGTGTAAATTTCCAAGTGATTGTGACCTACACTGCCTGACAAAAAAAGTTAAGCACGCTGAAGGAGTGGTCCAATATTATCCCATTTCGGTATACATTGATGTGTGAATAAATGATTAGATTTACAAGGATCTGTAATGTGTACAACGCCCCTCAGAGCATTCGTGATGGCACCATCCTGTTGTTGATAAGTTGTTACCAGTCAACTGCTGTTAGTTAGACAGAGAGGACTACGCACATTACGAATTACCCGTGATGCCTCACAGATAGTGTTGGCTACTGAATGCATGATTCGAAGCAGTGTATCGATTCATTCAAGTGTCCGAGTGAATCGATTCACAGGAACGGCGAGCTCACGGCACACGATTCAGCTTACTCCCAGTGGACAGTGCTGTGGCGCACTCACTGGACGTTGACGGGGAGCCGAGCTTCCGCTGCAGCGAGACAGTGAATAATGGCACATCGAAAGAATCGTGAACGAGCGCGGCTCAGTGAGACACATGATACACACGGCTCCTTATCGGCTCACTGGACATGCGGAGAGCCGAGCTTCCGCTGCAGCGAGACATACAGTGAGCCATGGCACACCGAAAGAATCGTGTACGAGCCGGCTCAGTGAGACACAAGATACACACAGCTCCTTATCGGCTCACTGCAGCGAGACATACAGTGAGCCATGCTACACTGAAAGAATCGTATGCTATAATGGACTCTCGAGCTCAGCTCATTTGAAAATAATACCCATTTGCATTCACTGTCCTCTTCTTACAGGGAGGTTTAAATAATAGATGGATTTATTTGCAGTGTTAAAAAGGTAGTCACAGCATAATTCTGAAGTAGCTAGTAAGTAGGTCGGCTATTAGATTATACTATGTATTAGTTTAATGAATCTTAGGATTATAACTTAGTTGACATTTGACAATTAAACTCGACTCTAGCCTGCCCTATGACTATGATTCATGCTCATGACCACTCAAAAGTACCTGTTTTATATTGGGAAGAACGACTCAGTATTCTCTCAGTTCATATGTCATATCGTTGCACAAGACTTCAATCATATGTGGACAGACTCAATAACAGTATGTTGAATCAGAAAACCAGCGGGCTACTGTATATCTCGGGTAGCCTATACAAAATATGACGATTTAAAAAAATCCTCAGCTGATAGAAAAATACATATTTTCAAAAATGACTGAGCGAGTTGTCGTGCGGTTAATATCGCGTGGCTATGCGCTTGCATTCGGGGGATGGTGGGTTCGAATCCCACCGTCGGCAGCCGTTAAGATGGTTTTCCGTAGTTTCCCCATGTTCACACCAGGAAATGCTGGGACTGTACCTTAATTCAGGCCATGGCTGCTACCTTTCTAATCCTAACCTTTCCCACCCTGCGTCGCCGGAAACCTTCGATGTATTAGAGTAACTAGCATTTTTTCTAAGAAAGGAGTTCATAGTATGAAGACCATATGGCAGCTGCGAACACTGAATGCTGTTGCTGCTCTCTTACCAGCACATACTACACAGATGCAGTAGGAGCGGTGACCAATGAGCCGTGAATCGGATCACTGTATCGATTCAGTAACGTGAACGGAATCAAATGAATCGATTCAGTAAAATGAATCGAATGTCCCATCACTACTCGCAGACGCGTTAAACAGCCTATCCACCAACTGACAGCATTTGATAGAGGCCGCATTGTGGGACTGCATGAGACTCGTTGGTTGTATCGTTCAAATACCAGGCATGTAGGCCATTCATATGTTACAGTGCCCCGATGTTGGACTCAATGGGTACATGAGGGCACCCAGTCACGTCTTGCAGGTTCAGTTCGACCAAGAAACACACACTCCGAGGGAGGGCAGTCGTATGGTGTGCCAAGCATTGCGGATCCCATAACTTCGGCACCCGCCATCCGCGAACATATACTGTAGACTCTACAACATCCTGTGAGTTCCCGCACAGTGTCTCGACGACTCACATCCACCAGATTGGGGTCCTACCGCCCTATGCGTCGGTTTCCATTGACACCAGAACCCCAGCACCTGCATTTGGAGTGGTGCCTTGCCCGGGGGTCATGGACAGAGGACACTGGTATGACGACATGTTCAGTGATGAGTCCCCCTCCTCCACAACCTCCGATGACCATCGTGTGCGGGTTTGGCGGCGTCGATGGTAGAGGGAAGATCCTGCCCGTTTATTATGGAAAGACACATAGGCATAATCCCTGGCATCATAGTGTGGGTAGCCGTGGGATATGCGTTCAGGTCACCTCTAATAGTGCTTCAGCAGACTTTGACGGCACAGCGATACAGCACACATATTCTGCGTCCGCACGTCCTACCCCTTACGGCACAGCACCCTGGGACAGTTTTATAACAATATAATGCAAGTCTACAGATAGCACGTGTGTCTATGGACTGCCTAGAGCATGTTGAGGTCCTTCCATGGCCAGCAAGATCCCCGAGATCTCCATCATGGAACACGTGTGGGATGATATTGAAAGGGGACTCCGTCCCAGTAACAACCTGCGGGATCTGGAAGGACAGCTGCAACGAATGTGGACGGACATGCCTCAGGAGAGGATCCAGGGGCTGTTTGACACCATTCCCAACCGCATTGCGGCCACTGAGGGAGGGGAACGACGACACCCTACTGACCTGGCGCCACATTCAATCTGTAACTCCCAACGGCCTTGTCTCTTTCATCCCATATTGTAATCAGTTCAATAAAGGCACATGGTCTTTCAGCATATGCAGTTTCATTCAAATTCAACGACTTCTTCTGGGTGCTGAACGTTTTTGTCACGCAGTGTTTTATTCTGATGCCATTCAGGGTAGCAGATAAAAGTCTCCCTAAAGGTTGCATAATTGCGTCGGATAGAGACATGCCTTTGCTATAAGGCATTGCAGTCCCCGACTATCTTTATGACGTAGTCATTATGCGCGAGGAAGTTTACACTTATCTAATTTACCTCCTGCAGAAAAATAGCATCGATACCATTCTAAAGCGAATAGAGTTGTAATGGCAAATATTAAGAGGTGAGTAGAAATAATCTGTTGTCCTTACGTCTGGTATTATCTATTCGCGGCTTGCAGGCGGGGATCTCTGCTACTGTGCTGTATAATATGCCTAGGAGTTTCCTTTATTAGTGCTGTGGTCGGCTTATTTCGTTTGCTGCTTTTGTCCAAGAGGGAGCCTTTAGTTGTGCTTTCTGTAGTCCCCAGCTTTCAGGCCGTATTTATGTACTGAACTCTGTTCCGGAATGCTTGCGTTTTATTGCTCGCGTGTTAATGTAGTACACCGCCTTAATCACAAGTTGGAGTTCAGTTGTTATTTATCAGGTCTTGGGGCGTCATCGACTCGCTGATGTTTCCAGAAGAATGCTCGGAGTGGGTGTCAGACGTAGAGTGTAGCTGGCATGTTACTGGAGGCGTACTTCTCGCTTCGTGGAGGTCCAGTAACCCTTCAGTAGACTATTGCGTTGTTTCGGAGCTGGTTTCGTCCCGGGAGGATAGATGTACTTCGTGAATGTGCTTCTGTATTCCATCGTTGGGATTTCGTCTCTGTGATAACGGGAGGTCATCCTTGTTGACATTATGGATAGACCTATTTCCACAAGCTCTATAAAAGAGGTTTGTGTTTAAATAACCGGGCGAGTTGGCCATGCGGTTAGGGTCGCGCAGCTGTGAGTTTGCATCCGGGAGATAGTGGGTTCAAACCCCACTGTCGGCAGCCCTGAATATGGTTTTACGTGATTTCCCATTTTCACACCAGCAAATGCTGGGGTCTTTCTTATCTCTTCGTCACCGTAAAACCTATCCTGTCGGTGCAACGTGAAGTAAATTGTAAACAAATGTGTTACATCTGTTATATTCGTTGCTGTAGGCTGCCGCATCACACTCGGATTGAGTAACAACAGCACACCACGGGGCTGTTTGATTATTACTAGCCGAGTTGCTCTCCATTATGCCGGTATCAAATACTGTCTGAATGTTACTACCAGGTGGAGATCTAATGCGCCCCTCTATTGGACGCTTCTGACGCAAGGAACAGTTCGGAAGCAAGTGACTCGAGGAGTTACATGCTAAACAGGTCTTGATTTGTCCATCATAAATTATCTGCACACGTAAGCCGTCAATTAAAATACAGAAGGTATCACCTCTTAGATTTATATACGTAGAGTGCGAGTTTTAACTGCATAGGCATGTTGAACAGACCTGTCCTCTTACCTAACATCGGCAACCTTCCCATATTTATATTTAAGACTGTCTGTATTGATGCAGTTGCCACTTCGGTGGCGGGAGGTGTGGAGGAGGGGTATAAATGTACTATCGCATAATTATAGGTACCGTATTGGCTGCAGTAATGTCTTCCTTTCCCACCCGATCATCAGTTAACATAATCCTATGAGAGCCCTGGTAGTTGGCAATCAGTCCTTCAAAAACTATAGATGGATATTACCTTTACGTGAGCTGCAGTTTCGAGGTTATCTAGTTGGATCATCTCAACGTGGTCTCGCGTCAGCTTCAAGGATGTCTGTATACAGTTGTGAACTTCCAACGCTCTCGATCTGTTTCTTCTATCGAACAGAATGTTCATAATGTATTTCTGTACATTTTTGTGGCCATATTTCACAGATTGTTATGGTTGCTCATTTTCTTTTCTCTCAACTTGTCTATATCCCATCTCCTTGCATTCCTTCCCTTCTTCAATGTCTTCTTCAACTTTTCATAACCACCCAATTGTGGTCAGAGTCCGTCTCTGCTCCTGAAAGGTCTTGTAATCCAACATATGTATTCTGAATATCTTTGCCTATTCGTAATGAAGTATATTTGATACCTTCTAGTCTACAGGTTTTACCCATTTATACAACCGTCGTCTGCAGTGATTAAACCAAATATTGGCAAGGACTAAATTATGATTGGCGCAGAATTCTACCAACCTACCTCCTCTTTCATTCCTATGTCCCAGTCCGAATTCTCCAACTACATTACTTTCTCTTTCTTAGCCTACCACAGCATTTCAATCTCCCATAAATATTGTATTCCAATCTCCAATTACTTACAATATTAAATCTTCTATTTCTTCAATTATATCCTTTCAGTTTGTTCATCATCCGCTGAACTAGTACGCTTATCGAATTGCACCGTTTTGGTGGGCATTGGGTTGATGTCTCTCTTGACAACAGTAATCCGTCCACTATGCTGGTCAGAGTAGCTTACCTGCTGTCATATTTTCTTGTTAATTATTAAACGTGTTCGATTTTATGTTGATAATTCTGTAGTCGCCTGACCAAAACTCCTGCTCTTCTTGACAACGTACTGCACTTATACCAACTATACCTAATTTCAGTCTATTTCCCTTTTGATATTCTCTAACTTACCACAATGATTTATACTTCTGACATTCCACGCTCCGAGATGCAGAATGGCAGTATTAATCTTCCTGATGATTGCCCCCTCTCGTGTTGTCTCCACCCGAAGTTTCAAATGGGGGACTATTTTACCTCTGTAAGATTTTTCCGGGGAGAAAGCCGTCTTCAGTACATCATTTATTCAAACAGATAGAGCTGCATGTCCTCGGGAGTTAGTTACGACTGTATTTTCCCGTTGCTTTCAGCTGTATAGCAGTATCAACATTGCCAAGCCATGTTAAATATTATTACAAGGCCTTATCAGTAATCATCCAGACTGCCGTCCTTGTAACTTCCCAATGGCTGCTACCCACCTTTCGATGAAGCTTTTGTTGGTCTGGTATCTCGACACATGCCCATCTGATAAGGTTGCACCTACGGCTTGGCTTCCTATTTTATTGGAGCGCACAAACCTGCCCACCGTGGCATGGGCATATGGTTCACAGGGGAGGGTCACCAAGCAAGACGAATTAAAAAGGAATTCCATATAGTTCTGTTTATCTTTACAAAGTCATACAACATTTTCTTAACTATATTCCTGGCATCACTATACATATCCCCTTTCTCATGTTCGATTCTGTATACATTTCTTTCACATTAAAATACTGAAGATTTATTCAAAACAAAATTCTTAACCGGCAATACGTTTATTTCACATGAAATTTACCATTATGTTTTCTAGTTACGAACTGTATTGTATTCAGTATTATTGAAAACAGAGTTATGATTTTTGCCACCAAATAGCAAAATGAATTTACTATTGTTTTGACATAAGAATCTAAAAGTAATACCTTGAATGTAATGTTTTCCTGTTTCGAACTGGAGAAGAAACAAGTCAAATCCCAGACATCTCGACCGGGATCAAATCCATGAACTTGGGGCCATAAGTTGATACAGTAGACGGAACGACGTGCTTACGATGGTGGGCTAACAGGTAAGGCCACCGCACCGGGTTGTACAGGAACCATTTCTCATCAACGTTCGTGTTCATGTCACTAAGCAATGAGGAGCAGCTTGTAAGACGCAACTTGTTGTTTTCTTCAGAAAAACCGTAAGATATAATTGGTCGATTACGCATTATGCAAATAATCACAATCTGTTATTTCAGATACATGCAATAGGTGGGTCCTCTCTTTATATATTATACATCGAATGGTTCTAATTTTGTCTCTCACAGTGTCTCGAAAGGGATCTGAAAGTGCAGACCCCAACCTTTCGTGTCCAGAATGAAATCCTCCAGCCACACGTTATGTTAACGTCGAAAACCTGGCATAAGTTGTGGATCCTTTCAGACGCTTATCTGATGAGTTTAAAGCACCGCAATACATGAGTATGCAGTAAATCCAAATTTCCAAAGCACTGTTAAATTATTTTTGTGTTTTCTTCAACTTCACCGCTTTTTTATATGCGAGGCAAATCATTCCTTCTTCACTAAACAATGAATGAATTCAGAAATACCGGGCGAGTTGGTCGTGTGGTTAGAGGAGATAGTGGGTTCGAACCCCACTGTCGGCAGCCCTGAAAATGGTTTTCCGTAGTTTCCCATTTTCACACCAGGCAAATGCTGCAGCTGCACCTTAATAAAGTCCACGGCCGCTTCCTTCCCTCTCCCAGGCCTTTCCTATCCCTTCGTCGCCATAAGACCTATCTGTGTCGGTGCGACGTGAAACAAATAGCAAACAAAAATCAGAAATGTTAACAAGTTTTTCTTTGACATCATTATAAATTCTGTACTTATTTTCCAATCTCTTTACATGTGTTGATGAATCCTTTAAGAAATTCACATTTTCCCGTTCTCCCCTCTTTCAGCTTTCAGTAACATAAAAGTTATCTAAAAGATACAGACCGTTCTCTACAGCTCCATACATGGTCCGTCCATCGTCTTGTCCTCTAGTGGTCTATTAAAATACTACGTCCTCCCATCGTTACTTGACTACCACTTCCCTTTCTTTTACAGATTCTACTTGAACTGTTCTATTCCTTTCCCTTTCCAAAAAGCCCTACACTTTATCATGACATTTCCTTTTCGTTCAAGATTTATTACTCTTGACGTTTCCTACGTCATTCTACCCATAACTGTCATCTCTCCATTTCTACATTGCTTAAACTATTTATTTCCTGTGTTACTAATCTAAACTCGTCATTACACCATTATGTTTAGTTCCCTTCTATCTTTCTAAGCACTTCGTTATTTTTCATTGTCTAGTATCATCACCTCAGTGCTTTCCCCCCTAAAATAGTCCCGAGATGCATCCTCAAAATTGTTTCGGCTTCTTATTCTTATTCTACCGCTTTCCCTACATTCGAATAGGGTCATGGGTGTGAACTGTGTCACGCACGTGGACTTGACCCTGTTTTATGGTCAAGGTAGAACTGAGTTGGTAGAAACTCAGTTTGGTTTCAGAAGAAATGTGGGAACACCCGAATCAATATTGACTTTACGTCTGACCTTGGAAGATCGAATTTGAAAAGATAGGTCAACGTGCATACTATTCGCGGATCTAGAAAATGCATTCCACCATTCTATTTGAGATCTTGAAGGTGGCCGCGTTCAAGGAACATTCTCAAAATCTGTACCAAAAGCCAGTCTGCAGTTATAATAATCGAGGACTATAAGAAAAGAAGCAGCAATACTGATAGGAGTAAACTAGGGCTTCAGTTTAGTCCCTTTCCGTTTCAATGTTTATAAGGAACATGCGGTAAAGGAAATCAAAGAAAAATCTGGAAACGGCATTTCAATCCAAGGAGAGGAAATCAAAACTCTTATATTTACCGAAGATATTGTTATTTCATCTGATTCCACAGAAGATCTGGAGAAGCTGCTGAATGGTATGAACACAGTCTTGGGGAAGGAGTACAAGATGGAAATAAATAAATCTAAAGTAAAAGTAATGGAGTGCAGTCGAAAGAATTCAGGTGATGCGGATAAATATTGGAATAGTAAATAGGTTGTTAAAGGAATATTGTTACCTGGTAGTAGAGTAGAATATCTAATGATGACAGAAGTAGGGTGGACATAAAATGCAGACTTGAACAATCAAGGAAAGGCGTTTCTTTTCAGAAAATAAACTTTCTTACTTCGACTATTATTTATTTAGCTTATGGTACAAGTTAAGCCGCGCACGAATTGAGTAAAATTTGAAAGCAACAAATAAATTTTAAAAAAATAGAACAGGTAAAAAATGCAAAAATATAAAAATGATGTAAAATATAAATAAATACATAAATTAGCCATTAAAAAGAGAAAACAAAACTACGATGTCCACTTGTTGCAGCCATTGAATAGCCGTCGTTGAAGCTGTCAGGAGGTCGTCGATAGTTCCTCGGAAGGCTTTATGTGGGCTTCTGAAGGTGATGTGTCGCATTGCCTGGAGTTCTCCAGCACAGTCACAGCTTGGAGATGATAGCAGGCCCCAAAAATGCATCGCATAGCCGCTTCTTCAATGCCCAGTGTGCACTCCGTTTAGCGAGACCCATACAATCCGCGGAGATTAAATCCGGGCTGGGGCTGCGTGGGGTGAAAGATCTATCTCCATTCGTCGGGATCCTTGGCAGTCCATTCTTCATTCCAAGTTCACAGTCCTCAGTGGTTTCCTTTCATCAGTTTTTCGAGCCAGCAATAAGGGAGAGTGTCTGGATTTCAGTCGCGTTGAAGCGATTCTTTGGATGTCTTGATGAATTGGAAGTGTATTTTACTTGCTTCTCGGACGAGATTGTTCATGTGGCGTAGATCTGGAGGAAGGATGTTGCTAAGGACTGGAAGCCCGTGCAGTGGGGTTGTTTTCATGACACCGCTGATAATCCGCATTGTCTGATTCAGGACGGTGTCAATTTTCTTGGTGTGGGCGCTATTCAGCCAGATGGAAGAGCACTATTCAGCTGTTGTATACGCCATACTTAAGGCAGAAGTACGTAAAGTTGCAGCTGTGCATCATCATATGCTGCCAGATAGCTTAGATAAGATGTTGTTTCCTGTACTTGGCTTGGCTGCAAGGTTGGAGATATGTTTACTGTATGACAGTATCCGGTCCACTGTTACACCGAGATATTTTGGTTTGGGTTGTAAGGGTAAAATGCTATCATGAAGAGTCACTTTCAAGGTAGTATGAGCCCATATGTTACTCAAATGAAAGCAGCAACTTCTCCGGTATTTCGTATAGATATACGTTCAAACTATCGCGAAGGTAATAATTTACTACATTAAAAAACACGATACGCCTGTAAACTTCCATTTAAAAAGAAGTTAAAGAGATTACACGGTAATAGTTAACAGTCGTATTGTTATTGATTATTGTCGCTCCTCATATTCAAATATTTCATTGTTGGCTACAGTCGTGAACAAAGGGTGTAGTGTAGTCAAGTAAATATAAATAAAAATCAGCTGACCTTGTATTCCATTCATTTGTACTTCTGAGTAGGTAGTTAGTATCCGTAATTTATATTTCGCTCCCTCGAACTTTCAGTATTTATGAGCGGTTAACTAATAATAATAAAGTTCATATATCCCAGTAATTGCAGTTCAAGTCCCTGGAGTAGTAGTAGTAGTTTTGATAGAAATATTTGAGAAATTATTGTAGACAACCTCGTATTTTTCAGTAGGCCTAATTAAGGACACTTTTTTTTTCTCCGTCCCGTGGAGTAGGGAAAATAATAGTAATCCGCCAGCTGTAATAATCACATAACCACATTTCAGTAGAATTGTAGTGAAGATAAGGTATAATATATTAGATAGTATCTTGCCAGTTATATTAGTGTTTTTCTTCGTGTATGGCAATCCTTTTGATACTTAAGCATTTAACCAAACGCAGTGTAGTGTAGTGTAGATACATTGTAGTATAGATACAGTACATTTAGATAGTGCCGTATCTTGCGTGCTATATTCGTGTGTTATCTTTCGTGTATATCTATTAGACCGTAATACTAATAATAATTTGTCTAAGCATTTAGCTTCGTTGGTAATCTTTGAGTACAGTAGTTCTTGCAAATTTCATTTCTGTTGTGCTTAGTAGTGACATACGGTACGGTACCGGTATCGTAATTAGGATACGTCTGAAAGTAGTTTAAAAATTACTGTAGTGTACTGTACAGTAGTATACGAGTAATATCCTATTAGAATTTAGTGTGCTTATTTTATTATTGTAAAATATTTGTGTAGTACTGGTGTGATAGAGGTATCCGTAGAAACTCTTACTAAAATATTGTTGACATTAGGATAGGCTTAATTGCAGTTTGGAATTGTGTAGTTCTTGTGTATTACTTTCGATATTCAGTAATTAACCGCAGCTTTTATCCTGTTAGGGGTTGTAGGATAAAAAAAAAAATAATAATAGAGCACGACTAAGTAGTATTGTAGTGTAGTCGTATATTAATTACCTTATTGTTGTGTACTATCCCAGACAATATATCCCTCCGTTCATTTATTTTTTTGCAAATAAGTTATTTTATTTTTTTAATTTAAAATTTCCCCCCCCCCCCGTAAAGAATGGCTAAGGAGCGCGAGTGTACTTATTGTGGGTGTGGTGAGGCATTGAGGGGTATGAGGGAGGAGTTGGAAAGTTTGAGGGAGATAATTAGGATTCTCACAGAAGACGGGAAGGAAGATAGGACTCCCTCAAACAATGTACAGGTTACAGTAGGTGTACAAGAGGGAGGGGAAGGAAGGGAGGAGTTGTAGAAGACAGGTGGTCTAATGTTCTAAGGGGAAGGAGATTGCAGGCCAAGGGCTCTATTCAGGATCAGAATTCAGGACAGGTGTCTGTGCGAAATCGGTACGAGTCACTCCAGGTAGAACAACAGAGGGAAGATGAGGGACAGGGAACTGTTGCTGAGATGCGTGGAAGTAGGAGGAAGGGAAAAGGTAGGAAAGGGAAATGTAGAGTAGAGGATAGGAAAAGACAGGTGGAACAGGGTCATGAGAAGGAGAAAAGGGAGGAGGAAGTAGCTTCTGCAGCTATCAGGAAAGATAGGGCTGACCAGGAGGGGAGGGGATCAAATGAGGTGGGTAGGGTTGAGGCTCTGGTCATGGGGGATTCCATCGTTAGACACGTGGGGAAAGTGTGTGGAGGAAAGGGAACCAGGGTAGAATGTTATCCAGGAATTAGGTTGAGGCAGATGTTGAGGAAAGTAGAAGAGAGGGAGGAGGGGAAGGAGAAGGTGGTAGTGTTTCACGTTGGTACCAACAACGTAAGGCAAGCTGATATAAGTACCAACATAGTTGGAGATGTGTGGGATCTGGTAAATGCAGCACGGGTGAAGTTTAAGAAAGCGGAGATTGTTATTAGTGGAATACTGTGTAGGAGGGATACTGACTGGAGGGTGATTGGGGATTCAAATGAGACTATGGAGTGGGTATGTGGGAAACTGGGAGTGAAATTTCTAGATCCTAATGGGTGGGTAGGAGAAAGGGATCTGCGCTCGGATGGCCTTCATTTAAACCGCAGTGGTACGTATAAGTTAGGAAATTTGTTTGGAAGGGCAATAGGGAGGTACATTCAGGGAAACGGGATGGCCTAGGGAGCGGTGATAAGGGAACAGGGAACTGGAAATCAAGTAGGGATGACATAAAATTGTTAGTGTTGAACTGTAGAAGTATTGTAAAGAAAGGAATAGAATTAAGTAATTTAATAGATATATATTTACCAGATATTGTAATAGGAGTTGAATCATGGCTGAGAAATGATATAATGGATGCAGAAATTTTCTCACGGCACTGGAGTGTGTATCGTAGAGATAGGATAGGAAAGGTGGGAGGGGGAGTTTTCATTCTGGTGAAAGAAGAATTTGTAAGCTACGAAAAAGTTAAAGATG
Source organism: Anabrus simplex (assembly GCF_040414725.1). Lineage (NCBI taxonomy): Eukaryota > Metazoa > Arthropoda > Insecta > Orthoptera > Tettigoniidae > Anabrus > Anabrus simplex. Next base: position 622,638,241 of record NC_090266.1, on the reverse strand, counting down.
AGACACATCAAATTCTAGGTGTAAGGCTCATTTCTAAAGATAATAGGCAACTCGATATATTTGGAGTGTACAGATCGGGAAAGGGTAGCACTGATGCGGATTCGGAATTATTTGATAGGATAGTCAGCTATGTGGGAAACGACATGGAAAGAAATGTGATTGTAGCGGGAGATCTGAATTTGCCAGATGTCAATTGGGAAGGAAATGCGAACGACAGGAAGCATGACCAACAAATGGCAAATACGTTAATATGGGAAGGACAGCTGATTCAGAAAGTGATGGAACCAACCAGAGGGAAAAATATTTTGGATGTGGTGCTGATAAAACCAGATGAGCTCTTTAGGGAAACTGAAGTAATAGATGGTATTAGTGATCATGAAGCTGTTTTTGTGGTAGTTAAAAATAAATGTGATAGAAAGGAAGGTCTTAAAAGTAGGACTGTTAGGCAATACCATATGGCTGATAAAGCAGGTATGAGGCAGTTTCTAAAAAGTAACTATGATCGGTGGAAAACTGTAAATAAAAATGTAAACAGACTCTGGGTTGGGTTTAAAGAAATTGTTGCGGAATGCGAAAACAGGTTTGTACCTTTAAGGGTGGTAAGGAATGGTAAAGACCCACCTTATTATAATAGAGAAATAAAGAGACTAAGAAGGAGGTGCAGACTGGAAAGAAATAGAGTTAGAAATGGCTGTGGAAGTAAGGAGAAATTGAAGGAACTTACTAGAAAATTGAATCTAGCAAAGAAGGCAGCTAAGGATAACATGATGGCAAGCATAATTGGCAGTCATACAAATTTTAGTGAAAAATGGAAGGGTATGTATAGGTATTTTAAGGCAGAAACAGGTTCCAAGAAGGACATTCCAGGAATAATTACTGAACAAGGGGAGTGTGTATGTGAGGATCTTCAAAAGGCAGAAGTATTCAGTCAGCAGTATGTAAAGATTGTTGGTTACAAGGATAATGTCGAGATAGAGGAAGAGACTAAGGCCAAAGAAGTAATAAAATTTACGTATGATAACAATGACATTTACAATAAGATACAAAAGTTGAAAACTAGAAAAGCGGCTGGAATCGATCAGATTTCTGGGGATATACTAAAGACAATGGGTTGGGATATAGTACCATATCTGAAGTACTTATTTGATTATTGTTTGGCCGAAGGAGCTATACCAGATGAATGGAGAGTTGCTATAGTAGCCCCTGTGTATAAAGGAAAGGGTGATAGACATAAAGCTGAAAATTACAGGCCAGTAAGTTTGACATGCATTGTATGTAAGCTTTGGGAAGGCATTCTTTCTGATTATATTAGACATGTTTGTGAAATTAATAACTGGTTCGATAGAAGGCAATTCGGTTTTAGGAAAGGTTATTCCACTGAAGCTCAACTTGTAGGATTCCAGCAAGATATAGCAGATATCTTGGATTCTGGAGGTCAAATGGACTGTATCGCGATTGACATGTCTAAAGCATTTGATAGGATGGATCATGGGAGACTACTGGCAAAAATGAGTGCAATTGGACTAGACAAAAGAGTGACTGAATGGGTTGCTATATTTCTAGAAAATAGATCTCAGAGAGTTAGAGTAGGTGAAGCTTTGTCTGACCCTGTAATAGTTGAGAGGGGAGTTCCTCAGGGCAGTGTTATCGGACGTTTATGTTTTCTTATATATATAAATGATATGAGTAAATGAGTGGAATCGGAGGTAAGGCTTTTTGCGGATGATGTTATTCTCTATAGAGCGATAAATAAGTTACAAGATTGTGAGCAACTGCAACGTGACCTCGAAAATATTGTGAGATGGACAGCAGGCAATGGTATGTTGATAAACGGGGCTAAAAGTCAGGTTGTGAGTTTTACAAATAGGAAAAGTCCTCTCAGTTTTAATTACTGCGTTGATGGGGTGAAAGTTCCTTTTGGGGATCATTGTAAGTATCTAGGTGTTAATATAAGGAAAGATCTTCATTGGGGTAATCACATAAATGGGATTGTAAATAAAGGGTACCGATCTCTGCACATGGTTATGAGGGTGTTTAGGGGTTGTAGTAAGGATGTAAAGGAGAGTGCATATAAGTCTCTGGTAAGACCCCAACTAGAGTATGGTTCCAGTGTATGGGACCCTCACCAGGATTACCTGATTCAAGAACTGGAAAAAATCCAAAGAAAAGCAGCTCGATTTGTTCTGGGTGATTTCCGACAAAAGAGTAGCGTTACAAAAATGTTGCAATGTTTGAGTTGGGAAGAACTGAGAGAAAGAAGAAGAGCTGCTCGACTAAGTGGTATGTTCCGAGCTGTCAGCGGAGAGATGGCGTGGTATGACATTAGTAGACGAATAGGTTTGAATGGCGTCTATAAAAGTAGGAAAGATCACAATATGAAGATAAAGTTGGAATTCAAGAGGACAAACTGGGGCAAATATTCATTTATAGGAAGGGGAGTTAGGGATTGGAATAACTTACCAAGGGAGATGTTCAATAAATTTCCAATTTCTTTGAAATCATTTCGGAAAAGGCTAGGAAAGCAACAGATAGGGAATCTGCCACCTGGGCGACTGCCCTAAATGCAGATCAGTATTGATTGATTGATTGATTGATTGATTGATTGATTGATTGATTGATTGATTGATTGATTGAAGATGTTTCTGTTTTGGTTGTGCTAGGTGACAGGCGCCACTTTTGAAAGGAATTTGTCAATAGGCAGAGATATTTCGTTAGCGTGTCCTCAAGGTTGTGGAATGTTGTGTGTTGCGTGGCTATGCAAATATCATCGGCATAGGCAAATTGTCTTGATACCGTTTCTAGGATGTCTGCGAGATAAATATTGAATAACAAAGGGTCTAATATGTAACATTGCGGGAGTCCATTATTTAATCTTCTTGGTTCGCTCAGGGTATTGTTCATGACCACTTGAATTATTCTATCTGAAAGCATGAGATTGATAAGATTAGTACTGTTTTACACTGTAAGGTTTTCAGGAGTTTATACATCGACCCATCCCTCCACACAGTGTCAAAAGCAGCCGTGAGATCTATGAACACCACACGGGTTTCTCTTCAAATACAGCTTCAATGAATGTCGTCAGATCAAGTACTTGGTCTTCGCAACTTCGTTCCGGTCTAAAGCCAGCTTGTTCTGAGGGGAGGATCTTGAAGATTGCTAGAGTGATTCTGTTGTAGATCATCCTTTCCAGTAGCTTGTAGATTGAGCTTAATAATGCTATGGATCTATAGCTTTTGAGAGCATTGTGCGGTTTTCCAGGTTTCAAGAAATCAATGTTCTTTGATCCCTTGAACTCCGGTGGCAGGTAGCCTGTGCGTTAGATGGATTAAAAGAAGTCAGCAAGCCATTTCCTAGCGTTTTTACCACAGTGAACTAGGAACCCATTATGCATATTGTTAAAGCCTTGTGCCTTTCCCATTTTGCAGCTTTGAAGGGCTATTGTGACTTCGTCTGCGGTGAATGTTGATGCTAGCTCCGGTATGGAAGAGCATGATTTTCTTAGTTTTCGACCATTGATTTAGAAATTAGAAATATATTTTTGAATTATTTCAACTGGAGCGTTGCATTGTATGAGAGCGGCACATGGACAATAACTATCAGAAACAAAATGAATATAAGACTTTGATGTGTGGTATTACATAAGAATGCTGAAGGTATGATGGGCAGATCGAATCACGAATGAAGAATTACTGAAATGAATAGGTGAGAGGAGAAGGCTTTGGCGAAATTTGACTAGAAGACGAGAGAGAGAATGACAGGACACATCTTAAGACACCCAGGGCATTGTCAGTTAGTATTCGAGGGACGCGTAGGCGGTAAGAACGGAAGGGGTAAACCAAGGCATAAATATGAAAAAATAGAGTAGAAGTAGTTATGTAAAGTTGAAATATTTAACACAGAGTAGGGTGGCATGGGCCGCTGCATCAAACTGTGGACTGATGATCCCGACTCCAATATTATTTAAGCGGATGTATTTCACTATTCCTTGTTTCTGTGGTGATTGGTAGTGTGGTGTGGCGTGTCTTGTGTGGGTGTGAATGAAGATATGTGTATTGAGATGAACAAAAATACCCATTCCCAGAGACGGCCATATCCCTACCTGTCTGCAAATCAAATCCGGAATCCTATGAAGAGAAGGCTGTGATGTTGACCATTCAGCCAAGGAGCCAGACTTGTCAGAACATCTATATATCACTGATTTATTCTGCACATTGCCTCGTTGATTTTCCATCACTTCTCCAATATTGAACAACAACATGAAAGTAAATAAGATTCCTTGTACTTAAGTTTTTAATTCAATCAAATGCTTGTCTGGAACATAAATTTATCTCTACAGTGATCGTCCCTGAAAAGGTCTTGCACATTGAGTTCCCTCCATTGTTAGCGTGCTGCCAACCAGCTGTTCAAGATTTATTACTGCATACATGCATAGCAAGCATCTATACGAAGTCAGACGATATTTAGAAAAGTATCAGTCGGAAAGTACTGAGAGGCAGGGAATTGCTCAGCTTGCTTCAGGTACATATATCTCAGTAGGATGGGTGGTCTGAAGAGAAGTAGATTTTCAGTCCAAACACCCGATGTACAAACAACCTCTCTGCTTTATCTGTGCAGCGGATTTACCTACTCCAAGGGAGAAAGCCCCGCGTAATTGAATGAAGAGAAATGCAAGTAAACAGTGCGACTTCGTTACTGTTCATTACCACCTTATTTGCAAAATACTCTCCGTCTTGTTCCTTACAAGGCACTATATACCTAATAATGCTTCCTTGCACCCTCGACAGCATGAAGAATCTGACGCTTTCCGCAAAATCACTCCTTTTACCAAATAATGTTGCTTGAATATTATCCCGCGTGTAGCCCTAGACATCAATAGCATTTCGACCAACTTGTCGTTACTATCTAGTGGGGACAAGAGACCGTTCGCATAGCCATTTAGAACGCCTGGAAGGTATGCATAGGCACATAACAACATGGATGGAAAAGTTGCCGGATTAGCTCTTGGTCATTTCAGTGCAAGGACACTACTCACTGTTGTAGAGCGGCTTGTGGCTTCCCCAGGCTGAATATTCCTGCTTTGTGGATCACAATGCCAAAGGACTTATTCCCCACAAGAGATAATGTTCCTAATCCATTCACTGACAAACTACAGACAACCGGAATGTCCGCTAATATTCTACTGTGAGCGAAGTCATGACATCAACGAATATCTCTCCTCTTGTTAACAATGCCTAAATATCCATCTGGTGAGTCTTATGAAGAATCGTTTATTTCTAATATGAACCTGCAGATTTCGCTTAGAGTAAGAGCAGACCGCTCCGCTGCGCACATAAAGCACGCAGGTTGCCGATGCTTCTCCTTAGCACCTGTCACTTTTAAGTCACCCAACTAACTTAACTGTGTGTATCAGTAGTCAGAGCACCAATCGCATGAGGATTTTTCTATGCATGGTCCACCTGGCTCTTCCCATGGTTTTGTGCAAATTCCTGACTGGTGTGTCTGAATTTTGTTAAGAATACTGCTGTTTCATATTGTCCGTCCCCTTGTTTCGAGTATTTTCAGAGTATTCTTTGCCTTCTTGGGGAATTAAATGTCTTTACTGCCGTAGAAGTCAACCACAATTTTGACATAAAGTTACACACTGCAACTACTACAGGATATTCTGCAAGTCTTCAACGCAAGAAATAATAGTAGATAAAGATTTCTAACTTGATGTCCAGTAAAAATTCCTGTGTCTATACTGTTAGGTTTTATAGCAGAAAGTAGACCTAGGAAGTGGCAAAACCTCAATTCTGGCCGAGGTAGTTACAAGAGAACCAAAAATACCACGATTTCCTGTTTCTATTTCTTTAATTATCGGTGAACAAGACATATAACAACAAGTAAATAAGATGAGATCAACAACCAAGTTAAGAATAAGGGTAGAAGCAAATAGGGTAATAACATATTTTGATAATAATATTTTTGTTTGGAGAACCAGCCTCGAGGAGATTCTAACTGGAAAACAAGCCAACTACAATACTCACAGAGCAATGAGAAATCCCTTTTAAAAGATGAAATGCATAAAGGGTGTGCTTTCAAATTCCATTTTACTAGGTTAGATAACACGTAGACGCGGCTCCATGATTCGATCTGCAGAGCTGCAGAAGCACCAGAATTAAAGATATAGTATACAGCGATTAACGATCCCATTTTTCACTTGGAGTGTTGTTATCGAGCCAAAGATCGATACCCATTCAGATACTGGTGATCTGGCAACACTGTTTAGATCTGTGAACGACAGAACATTAGGAGAGCACACTTAACTACACCTTTTTTCCAATAGGTGGCTAAGAGTTACGCATAACATTTTGTACGAACTGCATGCCTTGCAGCTAGGCTGGCCTATTCGCATGTGTGTCGGTGAGACCATACAGTTATTAAATAATACACTAGAGGTAGCACCGGCGCCACCGTCTGCGAGAGAATCACCGCAGCGAGCGAGTACGTTGAAATCTCAGCTGTTTGGAAAGAAACTCCATCCACTGTACTCATCAGTGTAAACAAATAACTTTTAAAACTGAATGTTTATTGATATGGTTTAAAATTCCTACACGTCAACATTCTTAGATAGTACAGTACCTGTAGTTGTGATGCTTCTGTTCAGTAGAAAGAAAGCCCAAATAGCTTAAATACAGAAGAATTGCGTGATAGAAGAGGATGGTTGTGATTAAGTAACACAAAATCAATTTACTTTTGATGTTAAGTATTCAAACAACGTACTTTAAGATTGGGGGTACGTGTATTTCCCTATCTTTTGTCTAAATGACTTAAGCATAATTCTATTCCACGACCAAAAACATTCTCTCCCGTACGAAGTGAATGAGTGTGTTCTTAGGCCTACAGGTAATCATGAATATGTTTTTCCGTAATGGTAGTGAATTCTTCCGAGTTAGGTAGTCATGAAACTGAAAACAGGAACTTTATTATTTATTATTATGATTATTATTATTATTATTATTATTATTATTATTATTATTATTATTATTATTATTATTATTATTATTATTATTATTATTATTATTATTATTATTATTATTAACAAATATATTGCAAGTGGGAAATATCCCGGTGGCAATGGTCACTTACAGTAGTGTAATAATAAGGTAAAGTTAAAACATAATTACACATCAACAATAACAACAACAAAAACAACAACAAAAGTACAAGAAGCATTTCCATGGAGAGGTAATATTACAAGAAATATTACTAGTTTAACATTCTAAATCCAGCATAATCATATACAAATTCACATACAACTTAAGTATATCTATTAGATGATGTTCTCCGTCCATTAAGATAGCCGGCTCCCACAGACGTATAGCATGTGAATACAGAAATTTGATGCTTAAGTTAACCAGACATGATTATTTAAAGATGTGGCTCTATTACTCGCTTAACAGCTTAGATCTTCCTATATAATTCAACAATAAAACACACGATCTGAACCTAACACCTACATAACTTTTATTTTACAGTTTGAAGTTCCATAATATCTACCTCAACCAGAAGGGGAGTTATGACGACAGTGTTAGAATTTTACATCTCAAAGTTGCCCTGCGTCATTAGCCCACCAACCCAGGCACCGTCAAGCTGTAACCCCCCGTCACGTTCACAAGATATCACTGAGAAAGTTGATGACTCTTCTGTAGGTAGCTGGCCAGAGAAGTTGACGAGAGTCCATAGGGAACATCCTGCTATTAGGTAAGGGTGCCAACCCCGAAAATGAAATCTATCACAGTTAAATAAAATTCCGAGAGGTGGGGTAGATGTCATCCAGGGAAGATGCAAGAACTGTTACTTCAGTACAGCACAGTTTTCAAATAAATATACTTTTCAAAAAGGCATCTGAATTCTTAAGCAAAAGTACTATGTAGTTCCTCCACTTCACTTATTTCAAAACGTTTCATTGTATTGTTAACACTGCGTCCTTTTGTTGAACACCGACTTGTTCACTTACCGTACTCTCACATATATCACCTATTATAAAAAATTAGACCAATGTGATTTATTTCTTTAATGAATTCTAATAAGGGATGGTTTCTCGGGGAAGTTGTAGATGGAAAGATACGATATACCATATCCCCTCTATTCATCGGTTCTTAGTGGATTAACACATGTTGATTATTCTCAACCGCCTCAGCCTGGTGAGTTACCCTCCATCAGCACACACACACACTCCTCAATCCTCTCCTTAATGCCATTAGTTTAATTTCAATCCAGATCTCGTAATCCGCTACTAGAAGCCATGATCTGATCATCCCTTAAATCTTGCTTTCTTTCCTACACATAATTTCCTACTTTGTTCAATACACCTATTACATGTATTTAAATTGTGTGATATCCTATCTATTCTCTAGCGTATATGTCCGCAAAGCTTAAGGTACGCCTTCGAAGGACCCTTGATTGTACCACTGTATAACTCTGATACCGTATATAGAGAAACCATTTCATTCCCTGTCTCCCTAACACCACGGCCACTTTCTTCCTTTCTTATTCAAAACTTACTTAAGACTTGGGCTGCCTAACACTTTTTCGCTCTTTCTTCATGTTCTTTCTATTTTTATGCGGGGCCGATGACCTTCGATGTTAGGCCCCTTAAAACAACGAGCATCATCATCATCATCATATTTTTAAGCTGTTTCTTCTAAAGGAAACATACCCCTCCTAACCAGCAGACTTTCTCAAGTCATTGCTGCTCTCAGACAGCCCTGATGAAAAACAACTTCCAGGGAAAGAAGACAAGACAGAAGGATGGTATCAGGGGAAATAAATCTACTAGTGACTGAATCGAGCATTACTATTTCCTTTTCTGTGCCCCATACTTCTGAACCGTATATCATTTTAGATTTAATCACAGCGTTGTATACATTTCTTTGTACCCTAAAATCAATATTAGGCATCCTGTTATCTAATATTCTTATACTAGCTAGGGCTGCTGCACCAATCAGTTTTGCTCTCTTGACGTGTTCAGACCAATTTCCATTTCCTGATATGATAATTCCTAAATATTCTAACTTATTAACTACTTCCAGATTTACTCCTTCAAGATACCATTTTTCCTTTTTTGCTAATTTGTTCCCGTTTTTGCACACCATTACTCTAGTTTTCTGTGCGTTAATTTTCATATTCCACTCTTTACAGTACTTCTCGATACCATCAATACTTTTTTGCATTACAACTGGCGTTAGTGTGAACAGGAGTATGTCGTCAGCAAAGACAAGACCAGGAATATCCTGATTTTCTAAACACGGCAGTGCTAATCTTTCCTCAACTTCAAATTCTAGTATATCGTTAATGAACAATAAAAATAAAATCGGTGACAATTTACATCCCTGTTTCAAACCCATTTTAGAAATAATATCTCCTACTACTACTCCTTCTTTGACTCTCACAGTACACTTTACTTCAGCATATATCTTTTCTATAGCCCTTATCATTTTACATGACACTCCTACTTGTCTCAATCTAGTAACGACTGCCCCTATCAGGGGAAATAAGTATATGATACGATTCTGGAACAAGAAGAGGCTATTGATACTGATGAAATGGGAGACCCAATTGTCAGAATCCGATAGAGCTTTGAGAGACCTAAATAGGAACAATGCGGTTGGAATTGATGACACACCCTGATAATTACTGACTGTCTTAGGAGTGTAGAGGATGTATGATACAGTAAAAGTGCCATCCGATTTTAGACGGAATGTTGTTATACCTATTCTTAAGAAATCAGGTGCTGTCTACTGTGAAAATGACTGTACCATTAGATTAGTATATCATGTTTGCAAAATTTTAACAAGTACTACTTACAGAAGAATGGGGCAAGTTTGGGAGAAAATAAGTTTTGTTTCAGAAGAAATGCAGGAACACGTGAAGCAATCATAAGTTTTAGTCTGATCTTAGAGGTTTTAATAAAGAAGGACAAGCCAACGTATATGGCATTCGTAGATCTAGGAAAAGCATTCGATAATGTTGATTGGACCTAAATATTTGAGATTCTGAAGGTGATCAGGATCAGATACCGAGAAAGAAAAATTATCTACCATCTGTACAAAAATCAGTCTGCAATGATGAGAATCGAGGGCTATGAAAAGGAAGTAGCAATCCAGAAAGGAGTGAGGTAAGGCTGCAGTTTGTCCCCTCTCCTTTCCAATATTTATATAGAATGGGCGGTAAAGGAAATCAAAGGGGGATTTGGAAAGGGAATCACAATCCCAGCAGAGGAATCTTGCAGATGATAGTGTTCTTATATCTGAGTCTGCAGAATATCTGAAGAAAATGCTAAATGGTGAGTTATGGACACAGTCTTTGAGGAGTACGAGATAAAAATAAATAAATAAATAACTCCGAAACAAAAGTAATGAAGTGCCGTCCAACGAAGTCAAGTGATGCAGGAAATATTCGATTAGGAAATGAAGTAGAATATTTTAACTTGGTGATGATGGCGGAAGTAAGGACGGCATAAAAACCTGACTAGCACAAGCAAGGAAGGCCTTTCTCAAGAAAAGATATTTGCTTACTTTGAACATTGATGTAGGAATTTGAAAGGTATTTTTGAAGGGTTTCGTCTGGAGAATGGCATTGTATGGAAGTGAAACATGGACGATAACCAGCTCAGAAAGAAAGAGAATAGAAGCTTTCGAAATGTGCTGTTACAGAAGAATGCCGAAGGTGAGATGGATAGATCGAATCACAAATGAAGTGATACTGAATTGAATTGTCGAGAGGAGAACGATGTGGCAACATTTTACAAGAAGTGATAGAATGACAGGACGCATCCTAAGACACCCAAGACTTTTTCAGTTAGTTTCTGCTATTTGCTTTACGTCGCACCGACACAGATAGGTCTTATGGCGACGATGGGATAGGAAAGGCCTAGGAAGTGGAAGGAAGCGGCCGTGGCCTTAATTAAGGTACAGCCCCGGCATTCGCCTGGTGTGAAAATGGGAAACCACGGAAAACCATCTTCAGGGCTTCCGACAGTGGGATTCGAACCCACTATCTCCCGATTACTGGATACTGGCCGCACTTAAGCGACTGCAGCTATCGAGCTCGGTAGTTAGTTTTTGAGGGAAGTGTAGGGGGTAAGAACGGCAGAGGTGGACCAATGTATGAATGTGATTATCGTAGATGTACTTTGTAGGATGTAGTAGTTACGTAGAAATGAAAATATTAGTACAGGATAGGGTGGCTTGGAAAGCTGCATGAAACCAATCTACGGACTGATGGCCCATACAACAACATTACATTATATGTGTGTCTAATTTCTATATTTTTCGGCTTCTTGGCGGGGAATCGAACCCATGTTCTTCCGGGTGTAAAATAAAATATGAATTAGCAGTCAATACGCAAGGTAATAATTTTACAGTGCACCCACAAGGTCAATGTACGACATCAGCAGCACTTATTTTAAACGCTCAGATCTTTTTAAACAAAGTGATTACTGCCAAACCCGTTGGGTGGGCGATGCGGCTACAAGTCGCTTGCTCGGTGGGGAACGCGGATATATCCGCCAATTCAATTTTTTTTTTCTCAGTTGCCTGCCTGCAGAGGTTTATTTTCTTTTCAGCAGCGTATTCCGGATGAGTCTGCCCTCCGATGTGAATTTTTTCAACTATGTTCTCCCAATACCTATGTGTCAACCACGAGTTGCAACATAAAGAACGCAACTGACGTCCGTACAAGAACGACCTAAGGCCTAATAGCTCCGCGCTGAAGCTTTAACTCACCGCCTAGTCGTCCCATGGATGTAATAATATTGCTGTTGAAGGGATTTCTAGTGATTATGACACTGAAAAGACATCTCTTATGACATTTTAGAACTGTGACCTGATTTATTATCCCCTTCCTTCACGACTGGAGTGTGTGTTTATCGCGAGTTACACAACATTTTATTATCGTACGCATCCGTAATATTTTATGATTTCCGTCCAAACTGCTGAGACCAGGGTTCTATTCGATCCTTTTTCTTACATTTTTCCGCTAAAATATCTATAACGAATTACCGGCCCCCACGGTTAGAGGAAGATGATTTACGGGTCATGATAAAAGAAATGTTGGAATTTAGTGGGAAGAATTGTGGTATTAGTGAAGTAAGTTCTCCCGAAAGGGAATTCGTAAGAGAGAGGAAATTACCTGGAATAAGTACTGGAGGCTCGTAGCTGATGCAAATGTTCAGCAGTCGCAAGAGAGACGACACATGTTCGATTCCAGTTCAAGTAGCGATCATGACAGTGACAGTTGTGACGATAATACTGATTACAATCCACCCATTGCAAGTTCTTCATCAACTTATACTGAAAATGGACAAAGAAATTCCCGCTTTGATCCAAATTTCCATCGTGATGTAAAGAGAGTGTTTTTAGGGAAAACAAAACTGGGCGAAATATTTTAATTACTTTTTTATGGCGAGATATGCCAGAACATAGCTGAACACACAAAAGATGCCGAGCAGGAAATCGCACATAAAACCCAGTAACCCAGTTTAGTAAGACGAAAGGTAGGAATCGAGATCAAGACCGTGTCCGAACAAATAAGGACGAAATAAAACTTCTTATGGCCATACTGTTGCCGCAGGGGATTGTACAGAAACCTAAATTAGGACATTATTTCTCGCAATCGCTTGTTCGCTACGCCTATTTTCTATGAGCTGATGACACAGAAGAGATTTTTTCTCGCCTGATTGAGTGGCCTGGCCGGCCTCCTGACACCAACTTGGCAGGTTCGATTCTGGCTCAGACCGGTGGTATTTGAAGGTGCTCAAATACGTCGGCCTCTTGTAAGCAGATTTACTGGCATGCAAAAGAACTCCTGCGGGACTGAATTCCGGCACCTCAGTGTCTCCGAAAACCGTAAAAGTAGTTAGTGGGACGTGAAGCCAATAACATTATTATTATTATTATTATTATTATTATTATTATTATTATTATTATTATTATTATTATTATTATTATTATTATTATTATTATTATTATTATTATTATTATTATTATTAGATTTTCCTCCACAGCTTTATACATATCTCTGACAATGAGGTGAATAATGCAAAACTTCCTCCAAAAATATACGAGATAAATCCAGTATTTGACCACCTGTTAGAAAATTTTCGGAAGCTTATACCCCTGATGCCAAAATATCAATTGATGAGAACCTCTTGCTATGGAAAGGATGGCTAGGGTGTAAAGTTTACATAACAAGAAAACGATCACGCTTCGGAATGGAATTATATAAATTATGCGAAGGCGAGACAGGTTATATAACATTACCTACTTCCGTGTGTATCATAATGAACAGCTGTAAAAGACATAACACTGTGAAGACTGTAAATACTGTAAATATTACCTGTATTGTAGTGTAATGTAGTCCGTTTATGTCACTTAGTAATTGTAGGGAGGCTATATAAACTTGATCCCACGAAAGCGCTAGGGGCCGATGACCTTCGATGTTAGGCCCCTTAAAACAACAAGCATCATCATCATCAACGAAAGCGCTAACCAACATAACAGAAAATTTCATCAGTATTATAATTTATTCGATTGCACATCTTTGAAATATATGTAAACTTTGTAAATCTACAATTTACACATACAGAAACATTTATTTCCAGGCAGACATTGATAGTAAACTGCCTAAAATATTCAGGTGAAAGTTATTGTATAAACAAAAACCAGAGCTTTGCTGTTAGGAAGAAGCAATCTCGATATCACAGTGTGAAAGCACTTAGTACGATTTTGCACAAAGTATTGAAAAATTAAAATAATAAAATTTTTCAAGTATTAAATACATTATATTCAAGTAAATATTTCTCTTTTGGCCCTTCAATAGTTCATTTTAGTCTAAGATTGTTTTTAATCAAGTAATTAAATATTTTCTTCAATCAGGGAAATCGCTCCCCACCTGAGAGTGAGCTAGTGTTTACCGTGCTCCCCGCTTAAGGGGTTAAATTTAGTGTACGATACGTTTATTGATCAGTCACGTAAGTGCCATTGAAATTTGCCTGATCCAATCCAAACAATTCCCTTGTAAATGGGAGGAAGAGGTTAGCTCAGTGCCCTTCCGGAGGGCCAAAAGCAGGCATTTATTCAAGTGGAGGCACATGCTTCCCCCAGTGCATCGTCACTGCATTGTTCTACACAGGAGGCTTGCAGTGGTGTCCCAACGGCGCACTAGCGCCGGCGTCTTAGAAAGGTGTAGCATTCCAACTGATGAGCCCACTGTTACACTGGGGCGAAATGCTGGTAATTTCAAGATTGAAAAAGCCTAAAGACTTAAAGAGCTTAAATGTTTTAACATTTGCAATCGATAAAATTAAATTAGGGTTTCCTTCTAAGAACATTATTTTTAGGAACATCTATATATATAAAACTAGCAAGATACCCGTGCTTCGCTACGGTATTATACTGAAATTTATAATTGAATGCTTATTGTTTTAGATATATAATCCGCCGAAATTCGCGATCTGACTCGTTTTCTGCGAGAATCCACCAAAATTCCCGATCTGACTGGTTTTCTATGATTTTACGGCACGTTTCCTCCCATTTTAAAATCTTCCTTTCCAGCAATCGATTTCGTACTTCCCGGGCTAGGCTCAGGTATTGCTCCCGGTCAGTTGGGTTCGTAAATCTTTGCCATCTTTTCCTATAATATTTTTAATATGGATAAAATCCTTCAGGAGATCCGGAGTGGTGTCATACTGGGTGCCTTGGTGGCACTGAACCCGCGGCCGGACTGCATTCTTAGTCATTACCCGTCCAGGAGCCGTTTCCAGCGCGGTCCGCGCATTAGACGACGGTCCGGAATATTATTATTATTTATTATTATTATTATTATTATTATTATTATTATTATTATTATTATTATTATGTGTTGCTGGAATGGCTGATGACAGGGAAAACCGGAGTATCCGGAGAAAAACCTGTCCCGCCTCCGTTTTGTCCAGCACGAATGCCACATGGAGTGACCGGGATTTGAACCACGGAACCCAGCTGTGAGAGGCCGGCGCGCTGCCGCCTGAGCAACGGAGGATCCTTAACATTAATAACAGTAAAATCAATTGGTCTCACCTCCTTCTACACCCCACCGCCGTTAAGTTTATTTACCGCCAAGCCCCCCCCCCCACCAAAAAAATTAAAAGAATGCTTGTTTCTTTATGTTTAAGGGAGATTCCAAACACCAATGTTCACGTCTATTACCTTCGGGTTTGAGATGTAAATATCCCCATAAAAATAATTCACTTTCTTTCACTTCCTTTCACACTCCTTCCCCCCTCCCCTAAGTGAATTTTCCCGCAAAAAATACGTGTTTCTTTAATAGTAAAGGATCTTCTAAATACCAATTATCACGACTCAACTTCTTCAGTTTTTGATTTATGTGTCCTCATGAAAGGAATTCAACTCCTTTACACTCCCGCCCTCCAAGATGGTTTCCCCACCAAAACGCGTTCTTCTTTGTTTTTTAAGGAGGTCCAAATACGAATTTTCACGTCTGTAACAACTTTAGTTTTTATTAGATGTATGTATTCTCATACAATTAAGTCAATTAATTTTTCAATTCTTTCAACCCCCCCCCCCCCCCTTCATTGGATTTTCCGAGAATACGTGTTTCTTTACTTTTAAAGCAGATTGCAAATATCAAATTTCACGTCTGTAACATCTTCATTTTTGAGATATCAGTAGCCTAATTAAAAGAATTCATCACCATTTTCAGTCACGTTTACCCCCCCCCCTCCCACCAACCAAGTGGTATTTCCGAAAACTAAAAGTACACGTTTCTTTATGTTTAATAGAGATAAAAAATACCATTTTTCACTTCTGTAACATGTTAAGTTTTTTTAGATATACTGTAAAAATTCTCATTTTAAAATTTCACCCCTTTTGAGTTCCCCTTAAGTGGAGTTTCCAAAAACAAATCACCTATATTTCTTTACATTTACAGGAGATTTACACCCACTCCTTACGTCTGTAACATTTTACGTTTCCAAGATATTCTGTAGATATAGTCTTTCAAAAAGTTCATCCCAATTTGTCATTCCTGTTTAACCGCCATTAATTGGCTTTTCCAAAAACTAAAACATACGTGTTTTTTTATTTTTAAAGGAGATCCCATATGCAAATTTGCAGTTCTGTAATATCTTTCGTTTATGAGATATGTGTATCCTCATTAAAGGCATTCAACCCATTTTTCACCCTTTTACACCCCTCCTATTAGGATTTACAGGAAACAAAAAAAATACGTGTTCCTTTATTTTTAGAGGAGATTCTAACTACCAATTTTTACATCTGTAAATTTTAAAGTTTTAAGATGTAGACACACTCATTTTAAAAAATTCACCCCCTCTTTTCACCCCCAATATTTGGATTTTCCAAAAACGAAAAAATACGTGTTTCTTTACTTTTAAAGTAGACCCAAAATACCAATTTTCAGGTCTGTAATATCTTCAGGTTCTGAAATATAAGTAGCCTCATGAAAGGCATTCAACCCATTATTCACCCTTTTAAACCCTTCCTATTGGAATTTTCCGAAAACAAAAGAATACGTGTTTTTTATTTTTAAAGGAGATTCTAAACACCAATTTTTACATCTATAAACTTAAAACGTTTTGAGATATAGACACACTCATTTAAAAAAATCACCCCCTTTTCAACCCCACCCCATTAATTAGATTTTCCACAAACAAAAATACGTGTTTCTTTATTTTAAAAGGAGATCCCAAACACCAATTTTCAGGTCTGTAATATCTTCAGGTTGTGAAATATAAGTAGACTCATGAAATGCATTCGACCCCTTTTTCAACCTTTACCACCCTTCCTATTACGATTTTCCGAAAACAAAATATACGTGTTTCTTTATTTTTAAAGGAGATTCTAAATACCAATTTTTACATCTATAACTTTTAAAAGTTTTGAGATATGGATACAATCATTTTAAAATATTACCCCCTTTTCACCATCCCCCCTTAATTGGGTTTTCCAGAAACAAAAAAATACGTGTTTCTTTATTTTTAAAGGAGATCCCAAACACCAATTTTCAGGTCTATAATATCTTCAGTTTCTGAAATATAAGTAGCCACATTAAAGGCATTCAACCCCTTTTTCACCCCTTTTCACTCCTCCTATTGCGATTTTCCGAAAACCAAAAAATACGTGTTTCTTTATTTTTAATGAAGATTCTAAATACCAAATTTTACGTCTGCAAACTTTAAAAGTTTGGAGATATAGATTCACTCATTTTAAAAATTCACCCCCTTTTCACCCTCCCATTAATTGGATTTTACAAAAACAAAAAAATACGTGCCTCTTTATTTTTAAAAGAGATCAAAAGTACCAATTTTCAGGTCTGTAATATCTTCAGTTTCTGAGATATAAGTACCGGTATCCTGATTAAAGGCATTCAACCCATTTTCCCCCATTTTCACCCTTTTTCATCCCTCCTATTGGGATATTCTGAAAACAGAAAAATACGTATTTCTTTATTTTTAAAGAAGATTCTAAATACCAATTTTTACATCTGTAAACTTTTAAAGTTTTGAGATATAGATACACTCATTTTAAAATTTCACCCCCCTTTTCACCCCCTTAGCGACGGAATATCCAAAAATCCTCTCTTAGCGAGCACCTACATCTTAATATGAATATATCCCCCAAATTTCATTTCTTTATGTCCAGTAGTTTTGGCTCGGCGATGATGAATCAGTCAGTCAGTCAGTCAGTCAGTCAGGACAAGTTATTTTATATATATATAGATAACTTGTCCTGACTGACTGACTGACTGACTGACTGACTGACTGACTGACTGACTGACTGACTGACTGACTGACTGATTCATCATCGCCGAGCCAAAACTACTGGACATAATGAAATGAAATTTTGGGGATACATTCATATTAAGATGTAGGTGCTCGCTAAGACAGGATTTTTGGATATTCCATTGCTAAGGGGGTGAAAAGGGGGGTGAAATTTTAAAATGATTGTATCTATATCTCAAAACGTTAATAGTTTACAGATGTAAAAATTAGTATTTAGGATCGCCTTTAAAGATAAGGAAACACGTATTTTTTTGTTTTCAGAAAATCCCAATAGGAGGGATGAAAAAGGGTGATAAAGGGGTTGAATGCCTTTAATCAGGATACCAGTACTTATATCTCACAAACTGAACATATTACAGACCTGAAAATTTGTACTTTTGATCTCTTCTGAAAATAAAGAAACACGTATTTTTTTTTTTGGAAAATCCAATTAATGGGAGGGTGAAAAAGGGGGGTGAATTCTTAAAATGAGTGCATCTATATCTCAAAATTTTGAAAGTCTACAGATGTAAAAGTTGGTACTTAGAATGTTCATTAAAAATTAAGAAACACGTATTTTTTGTTTCGGAAAATACCATTAGGAGGGGTGAAAACGGGGGAAAAACGGGTTGCATGCCTTTCAAGAGGATACTTATATCTCAGAAACTTAAGATATTACAGACCTGAAAATTGGTGTTTGGGATCTCCTTTAAAAATAAAGAAACACGTATTTTTTGTTTTTGGAATATCCAATTAATGGGGGGGTGAAAAGGGGGTGAATTTTTAAAATGAGTGTATCTATATCTCAAAACTTTTAAAGATTATAGATGTGAAAATTGGTATTTAGAATCTCCCTCAGAAATAACGATACAAGTACTTTTTGTTTTCGGAAAATCCTCATACTGTAATAAGGGTGGAAAAGGGTGAAAAATGAGTTTAATGCCTTTAATCAGGCTACTTTTATTTCAGAACCTGAAGATATTACAGATCTACTTTAAAAATAAAGAAACAGGTATTTTTTCGTTTTTGGAAAATCCAAATATGGGGGTGAAAAGGGGGATAATTTTTAAAATGAGTGTATCTACATCTTGAAACTTGAAAAGTTTACAGATGTAAAAATTGGTATTTAAAACCTCCTTTAAAAAATTAAGAAACGTGTATTTTTTGTTTTCGGAAAATCCCAATAGGAGAGGTGTAAAAGGGTGAATAATGGGTTGAATGCAATTATTTTAATTAAGCTAATGATATCTCAAAAATGAAGATGTTACAGACGTGAAATTTGATATTTGGATTCTGCTTTAAAGTAAAGAAACACGTATTCTCGAAAAATCCAATGAAGGAGGGGGGGTTGATAGAATTGAAAAATTAATTGACTTAATTGTATGAGAATACTTACATCTAATAAAAACTAAAGTTGTTACAGACGTGAAAATTGGTATTTGGATCTCCTTTAGAAACAAAGAAAATGCGTTTTATGGGGGGGGGGGGGGAGGAATCATCTTGGGGGCGGGATTGAAAAGGAGTTGAATTCCTTTCATGAGGTCACACAAATCAAAAACTGAGGAAGTTAGAGTCGTGATAATTGGTATTTAGAAGATCCTTTACTACTAAAGAAACAAGGTTTTTGCCGGAAAATTCAATTGGGGGGGGGGAGGAGTGTGAAAGGAAGTGAAAAAAAGTGAATTATTTTTATGGGGATACTTATATCTCAAAACTGAAGGTAATAGACGTGAACATTGGTGTTTGGTACCTCCTTTAAACTTAAAGAAACATGCCTTTCTGTTATTTTTTGTAGGGGGGGGGGGGGTAAATAAACTTAATGGCGGTGGGGTGTAAAAGGAGGTGAGAATAGTTGATTTTACTGTTCATAATGTACTTATAAGGAGCCTCCGTTGCTCAGGTGGCAGCGCGCCTGCCTCTCACAGCTGGGTTATGTGGTTCAAATCCCGGTCACTCCATCAGACATTCGTGCTGGACAAAAGGGAGTCGGGACAGGGTTTTCTCCGGATACTCCGGTTTTCCCTCTTATCATTCATTCCAGCAACACTGTCCAATATCATTTCATTTCATTTGTCATTCATTATTCATTGCCCCAGAGGAGTGCGACAGGCTTCGGCAGCTGGCACAATTCCTATTGCCGCCGCCAGATGGAGGCTTTATTCATTCCATTCCTGACCCTGTCGAATGACTGGAAACAGGCTGTAGATTTCCGATGTACTTATTCTGATCATAAATCGATCGTTTTTTTTATCTTTCCTGGGTTCGTTTTCAAGAGCCATCTTTTTCTTCGGAGAACGTTCTTAGATTACAGTACATTCTCCTGGTATATAAATAAAAATTTAAACACCTTTGAAATAAACGATAGGAATGACATTGACCGTCCAATTGTTCACCTCTATAATAAGGTCAACAATGCATGGAATATGTCATTCGTATCACCAGAAATCCCGCACACTTGGCTACGCGCGACAATGGTGTTGGTCACATTGTTAACAATGCCAGTGGCAGCAGATGTAATTTACCGCCAAGTAGCGGTCTTGCATCTTGCTATGGGGTACAGAACATCTATAATAATAATAATAATAATAATAATAATAATAATAATAATAATAATAATAATAATAATAATAATAATAATAATAATAATGTTCTGGACCATCGTCAAATGTGCAGACCGGGTCGCGGACGGGTAATGACTAAGAATGCAGTCCAGCCGCGTGTTCAGTACCGCCAAGGCACCCAAGAGGACACCACGCCGGATCTCCTCAAGGATTTAATCCATATTAAAAATTCTTATAGGAAAAGATGGCAAAGATTTAAGGACCCAACTGACCGGGTGGAATACCTGGACCTAGCCCGGGAAGTACGAAATCTATTGCTGGAAATAAAGATTAAAAAATGGGAGGAAACTTGCCGTAATCTATTAGAAAACGAGTCCGGTCGCGAATTTTGGCGGATTCTCTCAGATAACCAGTCAGATCGGGAATTTTGGTGGATTATGTATAAAACAATAAGCATTTAATTATAAATTTCAGTATAATACCGTAGCGAAGCACGGGTGTCTTGCTAGTATTAAATAAAATTACGGAAATAAATTCATCCTAACTGCACCTTCCGTATTTTATTTAAAAGAGAGCGGACTACTCGGACAGAGAGTCTTGCGGAGAGCACCAGAGTGCTCGCAGTTCCAACTGCCCCGAAAACATGAGGATTGCCACTTCAGCCGAAGTCAGGTATCGGATGCCACGTAATGTACCACTTTAGTGATTGCTGTGAATCTTGTCTCGACGCTAAAGCGGAAACACTACCGTATATCACAATACGTGTACTGTTTTCATTCAGTACAGGAAGTTAAAAACATTGTAAAGAACAAAGGTTTGTTTGATCAAACAATTCATTGTCCGAGAAGCATCTGTCATTATAGAACTCGGTAAAAGTAACCCTGAGTCCGTAGCTGATAATCTGATTCAACTGTCCTGGCTAAGAGCGTAGTCGCAGAAGTGACCCACTTAAATTTCCTATTTTACGTTTGTCTTCTGTAAATAGCTCTTGTTTAACTCAAATACTGGTCACATATACCGTGTTATTCAGCCGCCCCTTCCAATGTAGTTTTATGCAACCCAAGTAACGTGCGACATGGTTATAAGGTGGCTTCCCCTGCAGGCGTACTGTATGGTACTAATGACCAGTGAGCACAAGATTCTGAACCCTACATACAGATATATCGTCCTCTCGCAAAACATGACGCATTGAAATCATGTAGCAACGTCCTTTTACCATGTAACTATGTTAATGTGTCGTGCCCCATGACCGCGTGTAAAGAAGAGGGGAATCAATACATAAAGCTAGGTAACAGTGAAGTAATTAATGTCTTAAACACCGAATCGAATGGCGTATGTACTCGGCTCTCGTCGTACTACCAGCATGTTTCCAGCAGTGTAGCGTAGCGGATGTGGTTTGGCGTTAGCCTAGCAATCGACGGAATCTGCCATCGGCAGATCGAGACCGGCATGATTCAAATATATTTGCATCGGTATGGTGTTTGAGTACGTAATCACAGGCCCACGATTGTCATATTCAAACAGTAGAACGATGCTGTTATTCACTTTGTGCCCTGCGCATACTACACTGGTTAGGGCTTGAATGTAATCTCTGCTGTCATTCGGCATGTTTTCCACAAAGGAATATGTTGATATGCTCCTAATTTATGGAGAAGCAAGACAAAACGCATGCGAGGCTACGTCTGTACCAGGAATGGTATCCCGACAGGCGACACCCGGCTGCTACGACATTCCGCCGTGTTGAAAGACTCCTTAGGATAACAAGCGTGAATTCCAAGCAGCCGACAGTCCGCGATAGGCCCGTTACATCGCGTTAAACGTAAGAGGCCGTTCTGGAGGCAGCTCATAATATTCCACACATCAGTACAAGGGCGACTGTACAACAGGTGAACACCAGCCAGCCGTCCGTCTGGTGAATATTGCATGAACATAAATTTCACCCATACCATCTTCAGCTACACCAAGAGCTCCGTACGCGGGATTTCGAAGCTCGAATGGAGTTCTGTCGGTGGCTATTAGGCAGGCTGGACAATGACGTAGCATTCGTATCGCTTATCTTGTTCTCGGATGAATCGCACTTCCACAATAATGGGAACGTCAGTCGCCACAACATGCACTATTGGAGTCCGGACAATCCTCAATGGGTGCGACAGATGGCCTATCAAGTACGATGGGGAGTGAATGTGCGGTATGGAATCTTTCGGAATCGCCTGATTGGACCTTATGTCTTTGAGAACCATTGGACGGGCCCACGCTACCTGCACTTTCTGCGTCAGGAACTCCCACTGGTGCTGTAGGATGTGCCCTTGCCCGATCGTTTGACGATGTGGTTGCAACAGAATGGAGCTCCACCACATTCGACTTTGCCCGTTCGTAACCAACTGAACGAAGGACGGACAGGGAAATGGATAGGACGAGGAGGCCCTGTTTCTTGGCGCGCCAGATCACCGGATTTAACGCCGTTAGACTTCTTCTTGCGGGGGCATTTGAGGAACATCGTTTACAGTCAAGCGCCGCAAAAACCCCGACCAGCTTCGGCAACTCATCTCGGACGCCTGCCGAGCAATTATACCGGGAATGCTTCAGCGCACAAGACGATCTACTGGACACTGGGCCCGAATGTGCATAAACCAAACAGTCATCACATCGAGCATTTGCTGCGATAAAACATTGTCAGGGAATTTGTGTTCCCATAATTTCCGGTCCGTATGTGTCCGACCTGCTAACTAATTCGCCCTTCTCAGGGCCACACACACATTCATTCACACACAATTTGCATGAAAGCGGATACTGAACATACATTACTTGCGGTACGTATTGAACAAGTATTTCAAAAATATGGAATCTTCGCCCCGGACTCGAACCTCCCACCTCAAAAGTACGCCCTCGCCGCCCTCTCCGCCCCGCCTTTATCAACTGCGGTCACAATATCCATTTAGTGTTTCGCCGGTGTGTCAGATTCATATTATCGATTCATACCTCAACCATTCTCGAAGTGGTTTTCCGTGGTTTCCCAATTCTCCTCCAGGCAAATGCCAGGATGGTACCTAACTTCATGCCACGGCCGCTTCCTTCCCTCTTCCTTGTCTATCCCTTCCTATCTTCCCATCCTCCCCATAAGGCCCCTGTTCAGCATAGCAGGTGAGGCAGCCTGGGCTAGGTACTGATCATCCTCCTCAGTTGTATCCCATAACCCAATGTCTCACGCTCCAGGACACTGCCCTTGAGGCAGTAGAGGTGGTAAACCTAGCTGAGTCTGAGGGAGAAACCAACCCCTGGATGGTAAACATGTTAAGAAATAAAGAAGGAAAGAAAGAAAGAATAATTTCACGGCGTCCTATCTTGGTGAGACGGTAAATACCAAGATATCCGGTTGTGTTGTCTGAGCATACCGGAGGGGCAGATGTTCTCAGGACGGAATTAATTTTGCGACTGTCATAAAACTACATTGGAAAGGGGGCTGTATTACACGGTATACTATCTACTACGGACAACTTTTCAGCTTCTACATTTAATATATTAAATGAATAATTTAACATAGAATAGACCCAATAATACAAATAATGCGGAAGGGTGATACATGTACTATTACAGTGTAACATATTCATCATTTCTGCGCATGTGTTACTAATACGAGGGTGAGTCAATAAATAAGTCGCAAACATGTGTGTGCCTTATACCATTTGAAATTACGCGCCCAAGTTCTGCCAGTAGATGGCAGCGTATATATGCTTGTCGTACGACATCTCGCAGGCACTCAGTCAGTCAGAGGCTGTACACTGTACACGAGAAGAACAGCATGCAGTTGTACGTTTTTTGTGGGCCAAAGGACTGTCCACAGAAGAAGTGCATCGCGAAATGCATCCCGTCTATGGTGAAAACTGTTTCTCACGGAAAGCTGTGTTCAATTGGATCCAGAAGCTTAACCATGGAAGGAAAAGCATCAGAGATGGGGAGCGTCCTGGTCGTCCTGCGGAGGTGTCAACTGCAACCACATTGCACGCTTGGAACATCCACTGTACAGTCCTGACCTAGTCCCCAGTGATTTTCATTTGTTTGGGCCCCTAAAAAATCATTTGGTTGGCCGTCATTTTGATACAGATGATAATCTGTGAGGTTACACGTTGGCTGCGACAGCAACCAAAAGACTTCTTTGCTGCTGGCTTTCAAGGACTTATGAAGAGATGGGATAAGTGCCTGAATGTACAGGGTGAATATGTAGAAAACTGAAATAAATGTCAGAAAGTTACTTTGATTATTTTTGCCTCGATTCAGTTTTGCGACTTATTTATTGACTCGCCCTCGTATATTTACTTTTCTGTTTATCTTCATCTCTGATCTATCCATGTGTATGTATCCCTCTTCCGTTGTACATGATTTTATTTTTCTATTATATAGGCGTGTGAACATGAAACATGTTGAATGAGCTAAGATGGTGACATCACTTCATACTCGCAGTACAATAGCACATATTGAGCCGTCTGGCGACGAACAAGAACACCATTTTATCAGTATACCTACGGTCAAGTAATTTTCAAGTTCCAACCATCGTCCTTAGATTCGCAGTGTTTCCCTACTCAGGATGCGAGCATAGCCTTCACTAAACCTAAAGAATTCCTTCATTTTATTTCTCTGACACCGCAAAAACACAAATATTAATACGGGCCGTGAAAACATCAGTTTAAAAAACTATCGCTGTTGTGAGTTTATATGAATTCATTTGGACCAAGGATTGGTCTAGGCAGCCCGAAACTATTGAAGTTACTATTCCTCAAATCTGTGGAGGGTTTGGGGACAAACCACGCTGTATGTGGCGACCAATAAAGTCGTAGAGCGGGAGTTAATCCACTCGGTTACTAAGGCAGGTGACGGAAGGAAGATTGGAGAGGAAAGTGCCGTGCCATGTTGCGTTAATCAAGTCTGATCTTCAGCTGCCAAGATACCCTGCGAGCCGCTGCCGTTTTCCAGCATCTCATTCTGATAGCCCGAGTTCGAGTCGAGGCTCTGCCATCCAGGATTTAAATCCTCCTTTGAGCGTTGCAGCGGGATTTACCAAGCCACATGAGTGTTAGGGCGAAGAGTGGGTAAATTATCCGATGTGAGCCATGGTTGATTTCATTTTACTCCACACGACTGTTGGGGCGTTGGTTAATATATTTTATGTCAAATTTCATTTGTTTACGCTCTCCAAAATAATGTGGAAATTGGACTGAATGTAATTTTGGAAGGGTAGGCCTTGAACTGTGTTCAGCACAATTTTAACTAAAAATAAGGAAATTCAACATGGTATGAAATATAATATTGTACGTTACAAGAGCTTTAAATAATCGTTTGGAAAACATGCCAACTCGCAGGTAAAACCTCCCTTTCGGCCCTGGTACGGGTCATTGTCACTTTCCCTCCCACCCAGTTGAATACAAATACATCCATCCAGACCCACAGACGAGTATCAGGACTGTCCACGATTGTACCGCAAGTCCCTAGAATGAAACAACTAAAGCTTCTTGACTGCGGACATATCACCACTGAAAGAGAATATTATTGCTATCACAGTACTGAAAATCCCATTAAGGGTGTGAAAAACGGGGGGAAATTTGTTGAACACCTTTTATCAGGAGACTTATATCTAAAAAACTGAAGATATCACAGACCTGAAAATGTTTATTTGGGATCTCCTTCAAAAATAAACAAACACGTATTTTTGTGGTTTTGTAAAATCCAATTAATTGAGGGGTGAAAGGGGGGTGAATTTTTAAAATGAGAGTATCTATATCTCAAAACTTTAAATGTTTACAGATGTAAAAGTTGGTATTTACAATCTCCTCTAAAAATAATGAAACACGTATTTTTTTGTTTTCGGAAAATCCCAATAGGGGGGGGGGGGTGAAAAAGGGGTTGAACACCTCTAATGAGGATACTTATATCTCAAAAACTGAAGATATTACAGACCTGAAAATTTGTATTTGGGATCTCCTTTAAAAATAAAGAAAAACGTATATTTTTGTTTTTTGGAAAATCCAATTAATGGGGGTGAAAAGGAGGTGAAATTTTAAAATGAGTGTACTTATAACTCAAAACATGAAATGTTTACAGATGTAAAAATTGGTATTTAGATTCTCCTTTAAAAATAAAGAAACATGTATTTATTTGTTTTCGGAATATCCCAATAGGAGGAGTGAAAAAGGTGAAAAAGTGGTTGAATGCCTTTAATGAGGATACTTATATCTCAGAAACTGAAGATATTACACACCTGAAAATTGGTTTTTGGGATCTCATTTAAAATTAAAGAAACACATATTTTTTGTTTTAGGAAAATCCAAATAATGGGGGTTAAACGGGAGTGCCAAATTGGGGCGAATTTTTAGAAAGGATATAACTACAGTATATCTCACAAACGTAAAATGTTACAGACGTAAAAACTGGTATTTGGAATCTCTCGTAAAAGCAAAGAAACACAGGTGATTCGTTTTTGGAAACTCCATTTAGGGGAACTTAAAAGGGGGTGAAATTTTGAACTCAGCTTTTCTACAGTATATCTCAAAACGTAACATATTACAGAAGTGAAAAATGGTATTTTTCATCTCTATTGCAAGTAAAGAAACATGTATCTTTTGATTTCGGAAAAACCACTTGGATGGGGGATAAAAGTGACTGAAAATGGGGTTGAATTATTTCAATTAGGATACTGATATCTCAAAAACTGAAGATGTTACAGACGTGAAACTTGGTATATGAAATCTCCTTAAAAAGTAAAGAAATGCGTAGCTTTTGTTTTCGGAAATCCACTTAAAGTGGGGGAGGGAAATTGAAATATTAGTTGAAATATTTGTATGAAGATACCATAATCCAAAAACGAAATATTTTGCAGACGTGAAAATTGGTATTTGGAATCTGCATTAAAAGTAAAGAAACACGTATTCCCGAAAACTTCAATGAAGGAGGGGGTGGGGACGGAGGTGAAAGAATTGAAAAATTAGTTCAATTAATTGTATCTGGATACCTACATCCAATAAAAGCTAAAGTTGTTACAGACGGGAAAATTGGTATTTGAATCCCTTTTAAAACGAAGAAAAACGCATTTTTGGGGTGAAATCATCCTGGGGGGCGGGGTGGAGTTGAATTCCTTTTATGAGGACACATATCCCAAAAACTAAAGGTGTTAGGGTCGTGATAATTGTATTTAGAAGAACCTTCACTATTAAAGAAACAAGTTTTTTGCCGGAAATTTCACTGAGGGGGGGGGTGTGAAAAAGTGAAAAGAAGTGAATTATTTTTATGGGGGTACACATATCTCAAACCTGAAGGTAACAGACGTGAAGATTGGTATTTGGAATCTCCCTTAAACATAAAGAAACCCGCCTTCTTATTCTTGAGGGTGGGGTAAATCAAATTAATGGCGGTGGGGTGAAAAAGAAGTTGAGACCAATTGATTTTACTGTTAATTATGCACTTATCCTGATCATAAACCGATCATTTTAATCATTCCTGGGTTCGTTTTCAAGAGCCATCTTTTCCTTTGGAGAACTTAAAGTTAGATTACAGTAGATTCTCCTGGCATATACATAAAAATTTAAACACATTTGAAATAAACGATAGGAATGAATTGACCGTGCAATTGTTCACCTCTATAATAAGGTCAATAATTCACGGAAGTATATCATTCGTATCGCCAGAAATCCCGCGCACTTTGCCTACGCGCGACAATGGTGCTGGTCACATTGTCAGCAATGACAATGGCAGCAGATGTAATTTACCGCCAAGTAGCGGTCTTGCATCTTGATGTGGATTCCAGAACATCAATAATAATAATAATAATAATAATAATAATAATAATAATAATAATAATAATAATAACCGAAATTCAACTAATATCACCCACCCTAATAATAATGTTCTGGACCGTCGTCATAATATACGGACCGTGCTGGAAACGGGTCCTGGCCGGGTAATGACTACGAATGCAGTCCGGCCGGGGGTCCAGTACCTCCAAGGCACTCAAGATGACACCACGCCTAATCCTCAAGGATTTGATCCATATTAAAAATTGTTAAAGGAAAAGATGGCTAAGGTTTAGGGACCCAACTGACCGGGTGGAATACCTGAACCTTGCCCGGGAAGTACGAAATCTATTGCTGGAAAGAAAGATTGAAAAAATGGGAGGGAGTTTGCCGCAGTCTCTCAAAATAGAGTCATATCGCGAATGTTGGTGGATTCTTTCAGAAAACGAGTCAGATCGCGAATTTCGGCGGGTTATATATAAAACGTTAAGCATTCAATTATAAATTTCAGAATAATACCGTAGCGAAGCACGGGTATCTTACTAGTCATTAATAAAGAAGAGTCCGAAGTGACGCAAGGAACCAAGCAGGGAACTACTACTAACATTCTTGTGACAGAAGGAAAATGAGTTTCCTTTAGTATTTCTGAGACAGTTGTGCTTGTTTCATTTATTTCAGGATCAATATTTTACTTCAATTGCTCATATAAGCAACGAGTAAACAGATGTATTCGAAGTCTGCATTAATCATTAGTTCTAGCAATATTCAATCTATAAATCTTAAATGATCTGCATTTAGGGCTATCGCCCAGGTGGCAGATTACCTATCAATTGTTCACCTAGCCCTCCCTTAAACATTTTCAAAGAACTTGGAAATTTATCGAATAATTTTCTTGATAATTTATTCCAGTCCCTTAGACTACTCCTATTACTATAAATGTATATTTGCCAAAATTTGTGCTCTTAAATTGCATCGTTATCTTCATATTATGACCTTTCCTACTTTTAAAAGCTACGCTCAAGCCTATTCGTCTACCTACGTTATTCCTAGCCAACTCTCCACTGACAGCTCGAAACACACCACATAGTCAAACATCTCGTCTCCTTATTCCCAAGTCTTCCCATCCCAAAGTTTGCAACATTTTTGTAACACTACTCCTTTGTCGGAAATCATCCAGAACAAATCGTGCTGCTTTCCTTTGATTTTTTTTCCAGTTCTCGTATGGATTAGTCCTGGACCATACACTAATTGCGGTCCTCTCCTTTACATCCTTACTACAACCTCGAAATACTCGCAAAACCGCGTGAAGAGATCTGTAATCTTTCTTAACCAGCTCGTTAATATGATTACCCCAATGAAGATCATTCCTTATATTAACACCTAGGTCCTTACAGTGTTCCCCACGAGGT
Source organism: Anabrus simplex (assembly GCF_040414725.1). Lineage (NCBI taxonomy): Eukaryota > Metazoa > Arthropoda > Insecta > Orthoptera > Tettigoniidae > Anabrus > Anabrus simplex. The sequence goes on along the minus strand of NC_090266.1, from coordinate 622,608,672 downwards.
ACCATCACCCCATCAACACAATAATTTAAACTGAGAGTACCTTTCGTCTTGTGAAACTTACAACATGACTTTTCATCCCATTTACATTCATACCATTATCTGATGTCCATCTCATAACATTGTTTAAGTCTCTCTACAATCACTCTAAATCCTGCAACTCATTTTCTTCTCTAGACAGTATAACATCATCTGCAAATAGCCTTATCTATGGTTCCAGCTCTTTACTCATATCATTTATACAAATAAGAAAATATAACGGTCCAAAATTACTGCCCTGTGGGGCCTCCCTCTTAAACACTGCAGGATCAGATAACACTCTACCTACTCTAATTCTCTGAATTCAGTTTTCTAGGAAAATAGCCATCCATTCAACCACTCTTTTGTCGCGTCCAATAGCCCCCATTTTCGTCAGTAATCTCCCATGATCTACCCTGTCAAGATCCTTGGATAGGTCGTTTACGATACAGTCCATTTGACGTCCTGAATCTAAAATATCTGCTATAATCCTACAAGTTGAGCTTCGCTGGAATAACCTATCCTAAACCTGAACTACCTTCTGTCAAACCAGTTAGTAATTTCGCAAACGTGTCTAATTTAATCAGAAAGAATTCTTTCCCAGAGCTTACAAACAACACATGTCAAGTTGACTGGCCTGTAATTATCCGCTTTATTTTTATCACCATGTCCCTTGTACAGTGAAGCTGCTACTGCAACTCTCCATTCATTTGGTATTGCTCCTTCATGCAAACAGTAATCAAATAAGTATTACAAATATGGCACTATATCCTAACCCATAGCCTTTAATATATCCCCAGATAACTTATCAATCCCAGCTGCCTTTCTAGTTCTCAACTTTTGTATCTTTTCATAAATGTATCCTTTTATCAAAGGTAAATTTCACTACTTTGCCATTATTAATCGCCTCCTCTGTCTGGACATTATCTTTATATCCAACAAGCTTTAGATGTTGCTGACTGAATACTCCTGCCTTCTGTAAGTCCTCGCATATACACTCTCCTTATTCATTAATGATCCTTGGAATGTCCTTCCTGGAACCTCTTTCTGCCTCAAAGTATTTATACATATCCTTCCACTGCTCCCTAAATTAATATGGGTGCCAATTATGTTTGTCATCATGTTATCCTTAGCTAACGTTTCGCTGAATTCAATTTCCTAGTGAGTTCACTCAGTCTCCAATTTCTCCCGCAACCATTCCCAACTCTATTTCTTTCTAATATGTACTTCGTTCTTAATCTCTTTATTTCCCTGTTGTAATATAATGGGTCCTTACTATTCCTTACCACTTATAAAGGTACATACCTGTTTCTACACTCCTCAACATTGAACCTTTGAACTTACGTAGAATTATGGGTTCAACACTTGCTGAAAATCCGTCCCATAGGCTGATTAGAATTTTATTTACCGTTTTTTCATTGATCACATTTTTTTTATTTCCCCATTCCTCTTTTTTCAGCCACAGAGATTCCTTTCCAGCGCTTTTATTTTTAACTACGATAAAGACAGCTTCGTGATCACTTATACCATCTTTCACTACAGATTCCCTATAAAGCTCGTCATCTTTTATCAGCACCTCGTCAAGAATATTTCTTTTCCCTCTAGTTGGTTGTATCACTTTCCAATTCAGCTGTCCTTCCCATAATAATTTCATCACAATTTGTTGGTCATGTTTTCTGTAGTTCGCCTTCCATTCCCAGTTAACATTTGGTAAGTTGATATCACCCGCTACGATAACGTTCTTTTCTTTGTTGTTTCCCACATAGCGCATCAAATAATTCTGCATCAGCGTCAGCGCCAGCCTTGCCAGGTCTGTACACCCCAAAAACATCAAGTTGCCTATCGTTTTTAGAGATGAGTCTTACATTTAGAATTTCTTGTTCCTCATCCTTAACATTTTCGTAACTTACAAATTCTTCTTTCATCAGTATAAAGAGTCCCCTCCCATAGTTCCGCACCTGTCTCTACGACAAACACTCCATTTCCGTGCGAACATTCCCGCATCCATAATATAGTTTCTCAGCCATGATTCAATTCCTTTTACAATATCCTGTAATCTATATATATAAAATAGCTTGTCCTGACTGACTGATTGACTGATTCATCATCGCCGAGCCAAAACTACTGGACATAATGAAATGAAATTTTGGAGATACATTCATATTGAAATGTAGGTGCTCGCTAAGAGAGGATTTTTAGATATTCCATTGCTAAGGGGGTGAAAAGGGGGGTGAAATTTTTAAATTAGTGTATCTATATCTCAAAACTTTAAAAGTATACAAATGTAAAAATTGGTATATAGAATCTTCTTTAAAAATAAAGGAATACGTATTTTTTTGTTTTCAGAAAATCCCTATAGGACGGGTGAAAAAGGGTGAAAAGGGGTTCAATACCTTTAATGATGATACCGGTACTTATATCTCAGAAACTTAAGACATTACAGACCTGAAAATTGGTACTTTTGGTCCCTTTTAAAAATAAAGAAACACGTATTTTTTTGTTTCTGGAAAATCCAATTAATGGGAGGGAGAAAAGGGGGTGAATTTTTAAAATGAGTGTATCTATATCTCAAAACTTTGAAAGTTTACACATGTAAAAATTGGTATTTACAATCTTCATTAAAAATTAAAAAAACACGTATTTTTTTGTTTTCGGAAAATACTAATAGTAGGGGTGGAAAGGGGTGAAAAAGGAGTTGAATGCATTTCATGATGACATATCTCAGAAACTGAAGATATTACAGACCTGAAAATTGGTGTTTTGGATCTCCGTTAAAAATAAAGAAACGCGTATTTTTTTTTTTTTTGGAAAATCCAATTAACTGGGGGGTGAAAAGGAGGTGATTTTTTAAATTGAGTGTGTCTATATCACAAAACTTTTAAAGTTTATAGATGTAAAAATTGGTATTTAGAATCTCCTTTAAAAATAAAGAAACAAGTATATTTTTGTTTTCAGAAAATCCCAATAGGAAGGGTGGAAAATGGTGAAAATGTGCTGAATGCCTTTAATGAGGCTAATTATATTTCAGAACCTGAAGATATTACAGACCTGAAAATTGGTATTTGGGATCTATTTTAAAAATAAGGAAACAGGTATTGTTTCGTTTTTGGAAAATCCAAAAAATGGGGGGTGAAAGAGGGGTGAATTTTTAAAATGAGTTTATCTACGTCTTAAAATTTTAAAAGTTTACAAATGTAAAAATTGGAATTTGGAAATTCCTTTAAAAAAGGAACATGTATTTTTTGTTTTCGGAAAATCCCAATAAGAGGGGTGAAAAAGGGGTTGAATGCCTTTAATGAGGATACATATATCTCAGAAACTGAAGATATTACAGACCTGAAAATTGGTATTTGGAATCTCCTTTAAACATAAAACAATATTTTTTTGCTTTTGGAATGCCCAAATAGTGTGGGGGGTGAGAAGGGGGGATTTTTAAAATGAGTGTATCTATATCTAAAAACTTTAAAAGTTTGCACATGCAAAAATTGATATTCAGAATCTCCTTTAAAAATAAAGGAACACGTATTTTAAAAAAAATTCTTTTTGGAAAATCCAATTAAAGGCAGTTAAACAGGAGTGACATATTGGGGTGAATTTTTTGAAAGACTATATCTACAGAATATCTGAGAAACGTAGAATGTTACAGACGTAAAAAGTGGCATTTGGAATCTCCTGTAAATGTAAAGAAACATAGGTGATTTGTTTTTGGAAACTCCTCTTAAGGGGAACTTAAAAGGGGTGACATTTTAAATTAAGAATTTATACAGTATATCTCAAGAAACTTAACATGATACAGACGTGGAAAATGGTATTTTTTATCTCTATTAAAAGTAAAGAAACGTGTATTTTTAGTTTTCGGAAATACCACTTAGGTGGAGTGGGGTGTTAAAAGTGATTGAAAATGGTGTTGAATTCTTTTAATTAGGCTACATTATCTAAAAAATGATGTTATAGACGTGAAATTTGATATTTGCAATCTGCTTTAAAAGTAAAGGGACACGTATTCTCGGAAAATCCAATGAATGGGGGGGGGGGGTGATAGAATTGAAAAATTAATTGACTTAATTGTATGAGAATACTTACATCTAATAAAAACTAAAGTTGTTAGGGCCTACAGACGTAAAAATTGGTATTTGGATCTCCTTTAAAGACAATGAAAAGCCCGTTTTGTTGGGGGGGGGTGCATCTTGGGAGACGTGAGTGAAAAGGAGTTGAATTCCTTTCATGAGGACACATAAATCAAAAACTGAAGAAGTAACAGTCGTGATAATTGTATTTAGAAGATCCTTTACTATTAAAGAAAGAAGTATTTTTTTGCCGAAAATTCACTTGGGGGGGTGGAGGAGTGTGAAAGTGAAAAAAGTTAATTATTTTAATTTGAAAACTGAAGGTAATAGACGTGAACATTGGTGTTTGGAATATCCTTTAAACATAAAGAAACACGCCTTCTTTTAGTTTTTTGGGTGGGGGGTAAATAAACTTAACGGCTTTGGGGTGTAAAAAGAGGGGAGACCAACTTATTTTACTGTTCATAATGTATTTATAAGGAGCCTCCGTTGCTCAGGCGGCAGCGCACCGGCCTCTTACAGCTGGGTTCCGTGGTTCAAATCCCGGTCTCTCCATGTGACATTCGTGCTGGACAAAACGGAGGCGGGACAGGTTTTTCTCCGCATACTCCGGTTTTCCCTGTCATCATTCATTCCAGTAACACTGTCCAATATCATTTCATTTCATTTGTCATCCATTAATCAATGCCCCAGCGGAGTGCGACAGGTTTCGGCGCCCGACATAATTCCTATTGTCGCCGCTAGATGGGGTCTTTATTCATTCCATTCCATACCCTGTCGAATGACTGGAAACAGGCTGTAGATTTTCGATGTACTTATTCTGATCATAAACCAATCATTTTTAATCTTTCCTGGGTTCGTTTTCAAGAGCCATCTTTTTCTTCGGAGAACGTTCTTAGATTGCAGTAGATTCTCCTGGCATATAAATAAAAATTTAAACACATTTGAAATAAACGATAGGAATGAGATTGACCGTCGAATTTTTCACCTCTATAATAAGTTCAATAATGCACGGAATTACGTCATTCGTATGGCCAGCAATCCCGCACACTTGCCTACGCGCGACAATGGCGCTGGTCACATTCTCAACAATGACAACGGCAGCAGATGTAATTTACCGCCCAGTAGCGGTCTTGCATCTTGCTGTGGGGTCCAGAACATATCTAATAATAATAATAATAATAATAATAATAATAATAATAATAATAATAATAATAATGTTCTGGACCGTCGTCAAAATGTGCGGACCGTGCTGGAAACGGGTCCTGGACGGGTAATGACTACGATTGCATTCCGGCAGCCGGTTCAGTACCGCCAAGGCACCCAAGAAGTACGAAATCGATTGCTGGAAAGAAAGATTGAAAAATGGGTGGAAACTTGCTGTAATCTATTAGAAAACGAGTCAGATCGCTATTTTGACGGATTCTATCAGATAAAGAGTCAGATCGCGAATTAAGGCGGATTATATATAGAACAATAAGCATTCAAATATAAATTTCAGTTTAATACCGTAGCGAAGCACGGGTATCTTGCTAGTATATATATACGTAGGTCGAGTCATAAGTCATGGCTACTATTTTTTTTCTCGCGAACAGGAGACAACGCGGAAAAGCTAAGATATGCATTTGGAAACGTACGGTATGTACTTGCGTATGATGCCACTAGATGGTGTATGTAAACAACAGTGTGGGTCTAAGCATGCCCCCATGTTCAGTGTGTGAGTGAGAGCGTCGCAAAATGGAAGTCAACAAACAGGAGCAACGATCGTATATTAAAATAGCAGTTCTCCGCTGCAGAAATGCCACGTCACTTAACTGAGGTACTGAAGTGGACTCGTTACGAAACATGTCGCATCAATCTGGAGAGGTTCCAGCAAGAAGGACAAGCCATGTTGAATCGCATTATTGCAGTCGATGAAATATGGGCACGTGCTTATGAATCTGAACTGAAGAGACAGTCAAGCGAATGGCGTCGTCAGGGTTCACCACGGAGACACAAGGTTCGACAAAATAAGTCGTCCAATAAGGTTGTGGTAATCCTGGCATACGATGTTTAAGGTGTTCTTGTGTGTCATCCAGTGCGTGAGGGGCACACTGTCAATGCAGTGTATTACAATTCCTATTTGTTGTACCAATTGCGCCATGCAGTGCGAACCAAACGTCCACATCTTTTGGACAACGCCATAATCCTACACGATAACGTGACAGCTCACACAGCAGCCATCGTTCAGCGTCGCTTACAACGGTGGGGATGGGAGGTTCTTCCACACCCGCATTATTCGCCTGATCTGAGCCAATGTGACTATGATCTAATCCCCAAAGTCAAGAAGCCATTACGTGGACAACGATTTGCTAACAAAGAGGACATCGTAACAGTATTTCTGAGAGAGGTGTCACACGTTAGCGATACCCATGCAGCGACTAGTATTCAGCGCCTGACCCACCGCTGGCAACGCACAGTGGAAGCCTTGAGTGATTATTTCGAAGGTCTGTAACCAGTGGAGACCTGTCATTCGTACGTAGCCTTGTGTATTTGCTATCTATACCATAATAAAGTAATGTTTACCAATGGCCTGTGTTCAGTCACTTTCCTACGAGAATCTCCTGAAGTCAGAATTTGTCTTCAGGCACTATGCATGAGTGCATGCCCTATATTTCCAAATGCATATCTTAGATTTTCCGTGTTGTCTCCTGTTCGCGAGAAAAAAATACTTGCCATGACTTGTGACTCCACCCTCGTGTATCAAATTACTTAATTATTTTCCTTTATTTACAACATTTCTACAGTTTAACCATTTTATGTCGTCCTAACTTGACTTCATGCTTCCTATGCTGCCATCACTGCTCCCTAGTCCACCCCATTTATCTGAATGTACTTCCCTATAACTATTCTAAACAAACCCCATAACTTATATGTACAATTGCGGTTCAAGTAAAGGCAATCTGAACGTAGATCCCTATCTCCTACCCACCCATTATGATCTGCAAATCTCACTCTCATTTTCCCACGTACCCACTCCATTGTCTCATTTAAACCCCCAATCACTCAAAGCAAAGCAAAGTCATCTCCGTACAGGCCATGAGGGCCCTTGGAGGGCTGGAAGGTAAAGGCTTCCACTAACCGTAACATCGGCACTTGATGGGGTAGAGTGGTTAGCTCCACGCCGGCCGCCTTTGCCCCCAGGAATTAACCTAGTACTCATTTTTGGTGTAGGCTGAGGGCCATGTGCACCTCCGGAAGTAAAAATCCCGTTTCTTACATTTTACGACTTCCTGGCGGGGATTCGAACACACGTTCTTCTGGGCGAACCGAGCATGCCTTTACCGCCTCGGCCAGGCAGGCCCTCCCCCAATTACCCTCCATTCAAAATCTCTCGTACAGATTATCCCACTGATAACAATCTTTACTTCCTTAAACCTCTTCCATGCTGCCGTAACCAGATCCCCAAAAATATCTCCAGCTATATTGATAACTATTCCTGCTTGCCTTACGTTATTCGTACCAACGTGGAAAATTACCACATTCTCCTTACCCTCCACCCTCCCTTCTGTTTTCGTCAACATCTGCCTTAACCTAATTCCTGGATAACACTCTACCCTGGTTCCCTTTTCTCCACATACTTTTCCCACATGCCTGACAAATGAGTCACACATGACCAGAGCCTCAACCCCACCCTCATTAGATCCCCTCCACCCCTGGTTACGCTTAACTTCCCTGAAGCCTGCAGAACTCAGTTCCTCCTCCCTTTTCTCCCTCTTACTACCCGAAACCGCTTCACTCTTCCTATCCTCTACTCTACGTTTCCCTTTCCTACCGGTCGCTTTCGCCTTACCCCGCCCCTCCTCTGTAACACAACCCTGATCTAATTTTCCCTCCTGATCTACCTTCAGTGACTCATACCGATTCCTCGCCGATACCCCTCTTAGGCCCACTCCCAGAGGAAATTCCTTAGACCTCGTTGTCCTTGACATTAAGACAGTAGCCCACCTGTCTCCTACAACATCTCCCTTTCCTTCCACTCCCTCCTGCCTACGTACGGTATACTGTACATTGATTGAGAGAGAGCTATCCTCATTACTGTCCTCCGTGACAAGTCAAAAATCTCCCTCAAAATCGCGAAATCTCTCATCCTCCTTAGTTCCCACTCACACCCACACTAACGTTTCTTTATAATGGGTTTATGCAAGTAAACACGAACTTCACAACGTCTTGGCCTGCACTGGGCAATGGACCTACAACGTTTTGAAAGAAAGTGAAACTTAAATACATCATAACGCAATGTTCCATCAACTCAGTGTAGGAACTGAAATGACTATTATTGCTGTATTACAATGAATGTAAAAGAGTGACTTTTATGATGTTCTGCGTTTTGTATTTTGTTGAAAACAACTTTTTTTCTCGTGAAAAACTTAAAATATGGCGCTTACAACTTTTGGCATGGCAGTCTTCAAATATTAACATGGAGTTACCTTCCTGGCTATAATGGGCCCAAAGCTCGAGATTTTCAGTAGTGGCAGGTAAATGAAATCATAATGACCTCTGGCAATTAAATGAGTTTAGTTAAGAAATTTGTGAATTGGTTTCCAAAACTTTCTCTTGACAGAGAGTCAATTCTTGTATGTTTCTTGAAGCAAGGTAGTCTTGATGAAATGGAATGGTGTATGGGTTTTACTGCCGGGAGTGTCCGAGAACAAGTTGGGCTCGCCATATGCATTTATTTTGATTTGATGCCCGTAGACGCCCATGATGGGGATGAAATGATGATGATGATGAAAACGACACATACACCCAGCCCCCGTGTCAGCGAAATTAACCAATTATGGTTAACATTCCCTACCCTGCCTCGAATCGAACCCGGGACCCCTGTGAGCAAAGGCCAGCGCACTAACCATTCAGCCATGGAGCCGGATGGAGCTTGATGGTGTTTCAGAATTGGTCGAATTTCGAGCTGTCGCGCCCCGGAATTGACGGCAAGAGTGGCCGCCGCTGCCGATGTCAGGATGGAGTCGCCCGGACACCAAACGTACCCTGAGGTACTTCCCGGTGTATTTAGGGCTGCAGCCAAGGGGATAGCAGCCAAGTCCCAAGTAGCACGGTCCAGTCCAGGGGTACAGTGGGAGTTTAAGACCAGCCTCCCAGCATCTCCCAGTGATGACAGTCCCAAAGGAGGCAGTTTGTATGGAGTCAAGGCTGGAAGTAGGCGGGCCGATACCCCGCGCCGGCATCTCTTCCAGTCTGACATGATGTAGCCTCGGATGAAAGTTTGGCACTGTAAAATTCTATTTTGGGGGCAACAGTAACTGTTTCTCTGACGGTGTTATATTAAGGTGTAGATAAGGTTGGTGACTTGGGAGGAGGAGCACACGGATTTTCTGACTCAGGTTTGGAGACAGGGGCCGGAATTGCAAAAATGGTTTAGAAATTATAGAAAGGAAGGTATTTACAACATAATTTTTACAAAAATAAAGATTAACTTAGAGATGGCTGTGGGTAATATGCCGACGTGGTGACATGTGAAATAGAGTGCACGAAATATAGCTTACGGAATAAATTGGAAGTAAACGCCTTAGCAATATCAGAAACAATATATTGACAGGGTCCAAAAGATTCAAAAATAGTATTGAGACAGGAAATAGTAGACTGTATATGGCAAGCCTAGTCGGAAACAGCCATGGGAATCGTGTAAAACCATCCACACACACATACAAGAATGAATTTATTCCCATTCCCTTTAGACTGAGGGAAAGGTCCGATGTAATCGGGATAAAATCGCTCCATAGGGCGAGAGGATTGGTATGATGACAATAGCCCTACCTTGGTAGAAAACGTGAGCTTGCTAATCAAACAAGACTTACGTGATTTAACCAGTTCCCTACTCTCGCCGTCCATACTCTTCCAGATAAAAATTTATCTTATCTTCCCTTTGGTTTTAGAGATACCCAGATGTCCCCCTAATTGGGTCTCATGGTAATACTTGAAAATCATAGGTAGTAACACTGCTAGAACGACAATTTTCATCTGCTGATCGTGCCTCGAAGGGCAACACAGGACTCCATTCCTCAAAACATAAAGGACGGCATGTTCCGCAGAAGAAAGGGTTTCCATAATGGGAGCCAACAACGGATCTTCAAGTTGGTATTTCGCTATGTCATGATATACCATAGGGGTGTCAGTTAGAATAGCACATATAGTAGAAAGTGTGGAAATAGGAGGCCAAGGGCTTTCCTTCGAATCAACATAATCAGAATCACCGGAAAACATTCTGCTTAATCCATCTGCGACCACATTCTCAGATGCCCGAATGTATCGTACGTCAAACTGAAACGCTTAATCCATCTGCGACCACATTCTCAGATCCCCGAGTGTATCGAACGTTAAACTGAAACGCTGAAATCTGAATCGCCCAACGGACGATGCGCCCGATGCGACGGGTCCTAGCAAAAACCCAGCTCAGAGCCTGATTGCCGGTCTCTAATTCAAATTTAACATGCTCAAGGTAAAGGCGGATTTTTCTAAGGCAAAGAGCATGGCCAATCCCACTAACTCGTATATAGAGTATTTGGCCTCTTGAGGTGACAAGGTCCGGTACGCATAGGCAATGGGCCGCCTTCCGAGTTCGGATTCCTGAAGAAGAACCGCAGCGACCGCAGATAAAGAGGAATTGGTCTGTACAATAAATTTGCTAGAAAAATCTGGCATAGCCAACACCAGGGCGTTACAGAGACCTAACTTCAGATCCTAAAACGCGGTTTGTTAAAACGGGCCTCGTTCGAATTTGACACCTTTCCCGCGAAGAAGAATCAGAGGTGCCGCCCTATTAGCGAAGTTGGGGATGAATATCCTGAAGAAATTCGTCATGCCGATGAATCTAGCAACCCCTTTAATATCCTTGACCACTTAACCGTCCAACCTGCGTTACGAAGGCGTTTCAGAGATTCCTCTAGGTGAACTAAATGTTCTTCGATGGTCTCAGAGAAAATAACATCATCATCTAAATAGTGGTAAAGATATTCAAATTTAATATCAGAAAACACTCAATCTAACAGCCTAGTGAGAACCGCTGCGCCCGTGGGGAGTACGAAAGGCACGTGGTTGTATTCATATAGATTCCAATCAGCAGCGTAAGCAGTCAGATGTTTCGATTCTTTCGCAAGATGTATCTTATTATATGCTTGGCTTAGATCTGGATGGTTAAAAATGTAGCCTTACGAAACCAAGAAAAACATGAGTGTAAGTCGGGAAGATCTTACCATTCAATGCCCTGTAATCAACTACTATCCTGAAGCCGCCTTGTGGTTTTGACATCAGAAAAATGGGTGAAGAATATGCCGACTTGGAGGGTCGAATTATACCACCCCTCAATATTTGGTCAATGATTTCCTTGAGGGCCTTCATTTTAGGCGAAGATAACCTGTAAGGAGGAAATCCTACGAGGATCGAATCCGTAACAACAATCTTGTATTTAATTAAGTCAATCTCACCTAGATTTTCCGAAAACACATCGGGAAATGACCGACATAATTTACGAATGCAACGAACCTGATCTACGGGTTGATGCCTAAGATCTAACGACATCTCAATCTGGGTAGGCGAAATAATAGATGATATGCAGAATTACGTTGTAAAAGAGGTATGTGGAAATTACTCCTAAATTTGAATGTGCACGATTTACTTCGAGGATCGAGCACGATACCGGAATGTGACATGAAATCAGCCCCTAATATCACAGGGCATGGCAAATTTTAAGCAACAAATAACTTAAATATCCACGTAAATTTTGAAATACGAATTTCGGCATGGACAAATCCTAAAATTTTGTAGTGGAGACGAGTTAGTCGAAACACATTTTACAGAATAAGGAACACATTCAGGAAATTTACAACAGTACTTCAGCTTGGAATACCATTCTACAGAAATGATGGACACAATACTTCCGGAATCTAAAACTGCCGTGACCGGTTCGTTGTTTATCTCAATTTTGAGAAAGGCCACGAATTCTGAAGTATTAGAGGCAATTTTGAGGCATTCTTTAGGATCTTCGACGGATGATTTAGAGGGTCTTCCCTTCATAGAACGTACGATGCCAGAATTAAACTGAGCTGAGCCTTGAGAAGCAGATAGGTAAGAAGACTCACCCGGACACTCTAGACATATTCTATTGCCGTGGGTACCAGAGGCATGACCTGGGGTAGAAAGGAAGATGTACTACTTGAGGAATTACAGTTCTTAGCGAGGTGTTTAAATGATCCACATATGAAACAGCCTGCAGAAGACGATGATCCATTCTTAGGCCCTATGTAATTTAATATAGGACAATGATTTCGTAAATGGTCAGTAGACCCACACGCATAACATTTACGGAGCAACTCGCAAAGTACCTTCATATCTTATTCCTTCCACAGACACGGACATGGCCTCAAGTTCCATAAACCTTTGAAGACGAGAAGCAAAACACAAATATGATCTATAAGATGGTGAGATCCCTTCAAGGATAGTTCGTACAATTTGACATTCGGACTAATGCTAGGCAAAAACCCTAGTCTAAAACTTAATATCCGCAAAGAAATCAGTTAGATTTTCTTCTATCCTTTGGACTCGGAAATAATATTTCTGACTCAGAAATGATAGAGCTCTCGCGGGAATAAAATTTGCCAACAAGTGAGCATGAAATGTTTCGATTGAACTCCTTTACGATATCGCCTTAACAATATTTTGTCTGATAGAACGCCACGTGTGTTAGAATAGATGATTTGTAAAATTTGTGAGTGCGACAGGGCAAAGACTAAGGCACGGTCTTGGAATTCTACAAGAAAACTTAAGGAAGCGATGACGTCATTGGTTGAGTTAACAGACAATTTAGAAACCCCCTTAAGCAATATGGCCAAACGACGGGGTAAGCTGACAAAGCCTGGGGATATTAACGGAGAGGCCGCCGGGGATTGAGAAGGGTCTAAAGTGGCATTACTAATAAAGAAGGGTGGAAAATGTTGGGATTGCCGACAGGGATGGCAGTCAGTTCAGATGGGGTAGAAGCTTGCTGTTGCTCACCCAACGACGTGTTAGTGTGCTCCTTCGTATTGACATTTAATGGGGCAGCATAGTCACTCTTCCCACTCACAGACCCAGACACTTAATTAACTTTATTAGAGAGCTCAGAAATATGTGGAGCCAATGAGTTAGCCATACTTGAATGTTTATCACTGAGTTTAAGAGATATTAGATCCCACACTCTACTTTAAACATGAAAAAGCCTAGCTTGAACGCGTTTAAGTTGGTTACCGCAGAGTTCACCTCCTTCAAAACTCAGAACAGAAGCGAGGTGACCAATATTAGTGATGGTCGTCGCTAAAGCGTTATCAACTTCCTTCTCTCTATAAACAGGAATAATAATAGGTAATTCTAAAGATTCCTTTAACCTGGACGCATCTGTCGCAACCGTGCCAGCAGACTGAACATTTCTAATAGCTAATTCATAAATAAGTTCTTCCTTGGGCAAGTACTAAGGAGCAACAATCTGTCTAGGATCAGACATAATGAATGAAATTAAGACAAATTTTTGAAAAATCAGAAACCGAAAAACTTATAGTGTTCAAATCCAAAATTTAGATAAAGCCATCAAAATGGGATTTTTCCAGGCCCATTCAACCACACTCTGCTACCACTTGTTTCGGGGTTTCCGTGTCTCACAGAGGGATAAGAAGCATGAAGGGTGAATGGGTGGACAAGCAGTAATTAACACAACAAATGTTGAAATGTTATCTATTTCCCTCTTTCTTTTTCTGGGTTTAAAATTGGAGAAATAGAAAATCTGAATGATCAACAACCGTATAATAACAACATTAATAAGCTCGCTATCTCCAACAACAACAGCGGACAATAAGTCCGAATATCAAGTACAAAAACTGGAAGTCGTACAAAATATTAGTGAAAAATGGAAGGGTATGTATAGGTATTTTAAGGCAGAAACAGATTCCAAAAAGGATATCCCAGGAATAATTAATGAACAAGGCGAGTGTGTATGTGAGGATCTTCAAAAGGCAGAAGTATTCAGTCAGCAGTATGTAAAGATTGTTGGTTACAAGGATAAGGTCCAGATAGAGGAGAAGACTAATGCTAAAGAAGTATTAAAATTTGCATATGATAACAATGACATTTACAATAAGATACAAAAGTCGGAAACTCGAAAAGCGACTGGAATTGATCAGATATCTGGGGATATACTGAAGACAATGGGTTGGGATATAGTACCATATCTGAAGTACTTATTTGATTATTGTTTGGTCGGAGGAGCTCTACCAGATGAATGGAGAGTTGCTATAGTAACTCCTGTGTATAAAGGAAAGGGTGATAGACATAAAGCCGAAAATTACAGACCAGTAAGTTTGACATGCGTTGTATGTAAGCTTTGGAAAGGCATTCTTTCTGATTATATTGGACATGTTTGCGAAATTAATAACTGGTTCGATAAAAGGCAGTTCGGTTTTAGAAAAGCTTATTCCACTGAAGCTCAACTTGTAGGATTCCAGCAAGATATAGCAGATATCTTGGAATCAGGAGGTCAAATGGACTGTATCGCTATTGACCTGTCTAAAACATTTGATAGGATGGATCATGGGAGACTACTGGCAAAAATGAGTGCAATTGGACTAGACAAAAGAGTGACTGAATGGGTTGCTATATTTCTAGAAAATAGATCCTGACCCTGTAATAATTAAGAGGGGAATTCCTCAAGGCAGTATTATTGGACCTTTATGTTTTCATATATATATAAATATATGAGTAAACAATCGGAATCAGAGGTAAGGCTTTTTTCGGATGATGTTATTCTGTATATAGTAATAAATAACTTACACGGTTGTGAGCAACTGCAACGTGACCTCGATAATATTGTGAGATGGACAGCAGGCAATGGTATGTTGATAAACGGGGCTAAAAGTCAGGTTGTGAGTTTCACAAATAGGAAAAGTCCTCTCAGTTTTAATTACTGCGTTGATGGGGTGAAAGTTCCTTTTGAGGATCATTGTAAGTACTTAGGCGTCAATACAAGTAAAGATCTTTATGGGGTAATCACATAAATGGAATTGTAAATAAAGGGTACAGATCTCTGCACATGGTTATGAGGGTGTTTAGGGGTTGTAGTAAGGATGTAAAGGAGAGGGCATATAAGTCTCTGGTAAGACCCCAACTAGAGTATGGTTCCAGTGTATGGAACACTCACCAGTATTACTTGATTCAAGAACTGGAAAAAATCCAAAGAAAAGCAGCTCGATTTGTTCTGGGTGATTTCCGACAAAAGAGTAGCGTTACAAAAATGTTGCAAAGTTTGGGCTGGGAAGAACTGAGAGAAAGATGACGAGCTGCTCGACTAAGTGGTATGTTCCGAGCTGTCAGCGGAGAGATGGCGTGGAATAACATTAGTACACAAATAAATTTGAGTGGCGTCTTTAAAAGTAGGAAAGATCACAATATGAAGATAAAGTTGGAATTCAAGAGGAAAAATTGGGGCAAATATTCATTTATAGGAAGGGGAGTTAGGGACTGGAATAACTTACCGAGGGAGATGTTCAATAAATTTCCAATTTCTTTGGAATCATTTAAGAAAAGGCTAGGAAAACAACAGATAGGGAATCTGCCACCTGGGCGACTACCCTAAATGCAGATTAGGATTGATTGATTGATTGATTGATTGATTGATTGATTGATTGATTGATTGATTGATTGATTGATTGATTGATTGATTGATTGATTGATTGATTGATTGATTGATTGATTGATTGATTGATTGATTGATTGATTGATTGATTGATTGATTGATTGATTGATTGATTGATTGATTGATTGATTGATTGATTGATTGATTGATTGATTGATTGATTGATTGATTGATTGATTGATTGATTGATTGATTGATTGATTGATTGATTGATTGATTGATTGATTGATTGATTGATTGATTGATTGATTGAACGGTAATATGGTCGAGCCTCACAGAGACATGAATTTCTTGTTGCGCACATGGTTACACTTGGTTGTCCTCAATTAAGGTATTCACAATCAGGTAGCACTGATTTGTGACTTTTCTATTTATCAACAGTTTTATAACCTGCTGTTCCTAAAAGGAACACACCACAAACTACTGTCTAATAAACAGGGGCATGATTGTCCATACTACTGGCCTCAATGCGAAAAAGAAAATGTTGAACAAAACTTCCCCCTAAACAAAAGGATAGGAGGCTAAACTTATTCCCACCTTATATAAATGGTCAAAAACCCTAAGTGGGCTTATCGCCCAATGATACAGAGGCTAGGCCTATTCTACAGAGGGTTGACTAAACAAGAAATATTAAATGCCAAAATAGTTTTAAGAAATTTTGAGGTTTAGAAATCTTAGTCACCTCATTCCAACAGAGGGCAATCCCTCTTTGTTCCCTTAGTTTACACGTTTCCCAGTGGGGAAATGAACAGAGTCCTCAAACTTGCCGAAATTCTACATTTAAACGACCAAATTTAGAACTTCTCATAAATAAAAGAGGTTTGAAAGTTTCCCCTCAAGCTATCTGCCGGAGCTACCACATGTTATGAAAATTCTGCCATCACCTTGCTATGTTGGGCTATCCGTAAGCCTCCCGCGAACTCTGCCCCTTTAGTACACCCCGCACTCAAATAACTGGAGCAATGAAGAAGACAATACGGTCCTAAAGCGCCCAGCTTTTATAGTAGGTTTGAAGGGATGATTCCAGAACTCTTTATTGATAGGCCGGATTGCTGTACACTCCCTCGAATATAATTGGCTAGAGAAAATATTTACAAGATTTTGATAGGTTGATTGATATTGGAGAAGAAACCAGCAGAAGTGTTGAAAACTTTGATACATGAACAAAACAATCTTAAAAAACTAAGGTTAGCCAATAGTGAAAATATACATTTCTTAATAAAGTAGAGTTCGACCCGCTAGGGGGTGCAATTAAACCGATGATAGAGACATCTAACGGTTGAAAACCCAAGGATCTTGCATAACATCAGTTCGAGGTCGATTACATAGATGGCCTTATGAAAGGCGAGCAGTTTAACTGGCCAGAGAAGGTACCAATTACATAAATCGAAAGTACACAGTGGTTTACAATATGTAATCATCTGTTATATGTTAGATTTTAATATGTTTTGGGCCGATGACCTAGATGTTAGGCCCCTTTAAAAAAGCATCATCACAAATATGTTGTTGACTTCTTTGTACGTTTGATCAATGGGTTATGAAATGTAGGTGTTTCGTCCTCTCAGAGAAAATGTATACAGTGCGCGCTTTTGTCAGCGTATCGTTTGAGTGACCAGAATGCATCTGATTTCCGGCAAATACAAGACAGACTTGATAGTGACAACATGTCGTCTAGACACGAATTCGCGGCCACGTGGCATCAAAGTTAATCGATAGCCACCCAGGCATTTCATTTTATTTTTTACGGTGTAAATAGTGATTGTGCATTTTGTTAATCATGAATAATTTTAATAAACGGTTTATTGCGTGTAAAATTGGTGAATGACTCGGCCCAATGGTCTAATCATGTGCATAACCAAACTACAAACTACAGTCCACTGCCAGAGTAATCATCACTGTTTAGTATTACATCATGTGTCGTTCCAACATGTTTTGGTCCATTTCCGGACCCGATATTACAGGGTAAAAGTGAAACGCGTGTGGAACATCATACAATGCAACGTGGGACTCTTCAGTTTACAAGGTCACATTCCTTTTAATTACCTTTTCCTTGCATTATTTACATTTGTGTGTGCCAGTGTTTTACGATGGGTGAGAACTAAATCGCAAAGCTAACCAAGCAACGGGGTTATCTGGAAGGTAGAATCACAAAAATCAAATCTTCCGTCGAAAAGTGCGACACTTCTCAAAACCTAGCAGAAATTAGAGTCAGATATGATTTAGAATGCGAATACGATTTAGTTCAATCATAGCTTGAGGTGGAAGATATTAAACGAGATCATAGTGTAGATAGAGATGAAGTAGATGACACTGTGTACAGTTTCAAGGCAAAAATGCAGGTATTGTTGTCGCCAGAAAACACTCAAATGCCGGTTGTACCACAAGTAACACGTCACATTCATCGCTCGAAAATATCAACATCAAATTACCCGCGATTAAACTACCCATGTTTAATGGTAGCTATGAAGAGTGGATGTTGTTTCAAGATAATATCTAACTATTGGTGCATGAAAATTCCACTATAGCATCCATTCAGAAATTTCACTACTTACTAGGTGCAGTTCAGTGTTCAGTGTTCAGCTAAAGCATTAATTCAGAACCTTCCAACTACTGATACAAACTACACGGTAGCTTGGAACCTCTTATGTGATCGGTTTCAAAACAAGAGACTTATAGCAGCGAAGCATGTTAGAGAAATCTTAAGCATTGGAACAGTGGAAAATGAAACCACTGAAGATCTCAGGCAATTTATTGGCACATTCTCAAGTAACTTACAATCACTTAAAGCATTGTAATTAGATACTCCTCTCGAAGAAGTAACATTGTCACAGCATATTGTTGATCATCTTGATAATGAAACCAGGAGGGTCTGCGAACAAGAAGCAGACCCTTGCAAAACTTATAATCTCAAACAATTAACATCATATATTGAACATCGCTGCCAAGTCCTAGAAAGCATGCAGGCGTCTGTGAGCCAAGTCAAGGTGCGCGGTTGTAAGGAAAGCTCACACAAGAAAAAACTGTCATCCTATACACAGGTTGCATGCATTAACAATCGGTGTTCTTATTTTAAACAAGGTCATGCACCAGGGCTTTTTGCATGTGAAACATTTCTCATGTCAACAGAGTCAAATCGCATTCAGTTTGCTCGTGACAACAAACTCTGTTTAAATTGTCTTAACGCATAACATAAAACGTCAGAGTGTGTATCCAGTCACTGTCGCAAATGCAAGAAGGCCCACAACGCATGACTACATCTTGAAAATCACAGGTCTAGTATAACAAACGAAACAACTTCTAACAAGGTGGTATTTGCTAGCGTTCATACAACTACCAAGAATGAACACCCATGTACTCGAAACAAACCATATGTGTTGTTATCCACAGTCATTGTCAAAATCAAAGATCACAGTGGTAAATTTCTTAAGGTTCAAGGACTCTTGGACAGCGGGAGTCAAACTCATCTCATCACTAAAGACTCTGTCGACAGACTAAGTTTAAAATGTAAAGAAGACACCACTTCTGTTGTAGGCATTAACAACTCTTCATCAAGTATGAAACACAGTGTGGATATTCACCTCCAGGTCACAGCATCAGATTTTAACACTAACATAAATTGTTCAGTGGTTACTGCCGTCACAGGAGAAATTCCTTCCATGGAGATAGATTACAAATCGCAGAACCTACCTAGTGACATCACACTAGCAGATTCTATATTGTACAGTCCAGGCAAGGTAAATTTAATCATTGTTGCAGAGCTGTTTTTAACATTTTAAAGGCAGATGGAAATTTTTTTGCAGGTATTGCAGAACTCCCGTCTGGGTTGGAATATTTCTGGCAAATGCCCTCAGTCAAACAGCCATCCTGCATGCAACACAGTCAATTCTCTCGTTGTCAAAAAGGAAGATCAACTTCGTAAATTTTGGGAAATAGAAGAATTGCACACCAAGCCTACAACTCAGGAAGAATAACAGTGTTTACATCACTTCAAGGATAACACCACATGCACTCCTGAAGGAAGATTCGTTGTCAGGTTACCTCGTAAAGAAACTCGTTCACCCTTGGGCAATTCTCATGATGCGGCAACACAATGATTTCACCAACTGGAAGCAAAATTCAAGAAAAATCCAGTATTGCATGAACAGTATGCGAACTTCATGTCCGAGTATGAACAGTTATGTCACATGAAGGACGTAGGCCTAGATGTAACAGATGATTCTGAACATTATTACTTGCCACACCATGCACTATTTAAACAAAGCACAACTACATCAGTCAGAGTAGTTTTTGACGCATCAGCCAGAGCCACTACTGGAGTGTCACTTAATGATACATTGTTAGTAGGGCCTACTATACAGCATGACCTTTATTCGACTGTATTGAGATAAAGGACACACAACATTGCATTTACTGGAGACATAACAAAAATGCACAGACAAGTTCGGGTTCATGAAAATTACAAGCAGTTGCGAAGAATTCTTTGGTGGGAACCGCCACAAACAGTTATCAAGACTTACGAATTATTTACTGTCACGTATGGCACAGCTTCAGCTCCATATTTGGCAACACAGTGCTCGAACAATTGGCAGGTAAATCAACTCAATTTCCACTGGCATCAACGGTTTTACAAAGGGATCTTTATGTTGACGAGGCCCTGTGTGGTGCGTCCAATATCGGCGGAGCATTACAATTGCAAAGTGAACTCATAATCTTACTCAACAAGGGTGGTTTTCCCATCGGAAAATGGTGCCCAAATCATCAAGCTATACTTGCTGCTGTTCCACCTGAAGGCAGAGAAATTAACTTACCTTTCCAGTTCGATAATGATGACACCATACAAGTTTTAGGATAATCATGGCATCCTACGTCAGACAAATTCTTAGTAGCAAACAGAATCAAACACATTCCAGGGAATAGTGGTATTACCAAACGCACCACTACATCAACAGTAGCTTCAGTTTTGATCCATTAGGACTCACTAGCCCATTAGTAATAACCTACAAAATGTTTCTCCAGAAATTGTGGTTACACAAACTTGATTGGGATCAAACATTACCTGAAGAATTATCAGCAGAATGGGAGGTTCTTCAGAATCATTTGACACATTCAAAACATTCAGGTAGAGAGACATGTTTTAGGAGCAGGTGTATGTTGAAACATTCAAGTGCAAGGTTTCTCAGACGCCTCTCAAACAGCATACGGAGCTTGCATCTACCTTCGAATTGTCAATCAACAGGGGGAAAAGTGTCAAGTCGTTTGTGCTCAAAATCCAGAGTGGCTCCAGTCAAACGTGTTACACCCCCTCGTCTTAAATTGCTTGCAGCTGCATTAGTGGTTCAATTACTTCAAATATCCATTCCAATTTCAAATCTTGAAATTAATGAAACTCATTTGTGGACAGATTCTACAATAATTTTATCATGATTGGCTTCTCCTTCGTCGCGATGGGAAATATTTGTAGCCAATATGGTGGCATCAATTCATCAGTTAACTAATGTCAAAGATTGGCATCATATTTCATCACACCAAAATCTTGCAGATTTAATTTCTCGAGGAGTTGAACCTCAAGGGTTACAACAGTCCAAACTGTGGTGGTCAGGTCCATTATGGTTGTCAGTACCTCAGATTAACCTGCCGCAGCCCATAGTCGTCGATGAAAGTTGTCACACCACATTGGAACAGCGAACAGAAGCAACATTACTTGTCACTGAAGGCAATGTCATCATCGAAAGATTTTCTTCGCTTACAAAAATACAAAGAGTTATGGCGTATTGCAGCAGATTCGTTCACCACTCCAAACAGCCGGACAATAAACGAATAGGACCTTTTGTCAGTTCAAGAACTTCAGTCATAATTAATTTCATGCATTCGCATAGCTCAGGCGGAGTCATTCAGTTACATTGAACCAAGGAAGAGTCAGCTGAAAATCTCTGTCCGTTTCTACATGATAACGTACTTAGAGTTGGTGGTAGATTGAAGAACACGTCGCTCCCATTTTCAACAAAACACCAAATTTTATTACCATCGAAACATCACCGGACAACTCTAATTGTCAAACATGAACACTTACAACAAGCTCATGCGAGAGCAGAATTGTTGTTAGCAAACCTTCGTCAACGTTATTGGATTATGAATGGCAGAAACGTAGCCAGACAGCAAGTTCACAAATGCATAACATGTTCCAAATGGAAAGGCGTAACTAGTCATCAACTCATGGCTAACTATCCTGAGCATAGAGTTCAACCAGCACGTCCATTCAGTGTTTGTAGCATTGATTGTGAAGGTCCGATTCTACTTATCCCAATTAACAAGAGGTGCAATGTCCGTATCAAGGCATACGTCGCACTATTTGTTTACTTCACGACTAAGGCTGTACATTTGGAAGTAGTCAGCAGTCTTATCACAGGTGCCTTCTTAGCCGCACTTCGCCGTTTCATAGCCAGAAGAGGAAAGCCCGCAGGTATCTACAGTTACAATGCTACTACATTTATTGGACCTGATAGAGAATTAGAAGATCTTCACCAATTCATGGCATCACAGCAGCTTCAAGAGGAAGTTGTAAGCAATCTGGCAAACAAGGGTATCAAGTGACACTACATTCCACCACCTTCACCCCATTTTAGAGGATTAAGGGATGCTGGCATCAGGTCAGTCAAATACCGTTTGTATCGAGTTGTCGGAAACTCATTGTTAACATTTGAAGAACTTAGTGCTGTGCTCACACAAATTGAAGCCTGTTTAAGTTCTCGTTCACTTATAGTCCTATCCTCAGATCCCGCTGACCCTCAACCCTTATCTCCAAGTCATTTTCTTACCGGAAACAGTTCATATTCCTTTACTGAATCCAATCTGACTCTTGTACCTAGAGCAATAAACTTTCAGCACGGAGACGGTTGCAGCAAATGGTGCAATACTTCTAGACGAGATAGCATAAGGAATACTTAACTCAACTACAAAATAGGCCAAAGTGGGCCTCCCAGCAACCCAGTATACAACATGGAGCAGTGGTAATTATCAAGGAGGACAATTTACCTCCCTTCAGTGGACACTAGGTGTGGTCGAGGAACTTCTCCCAGGTTCCGATGGACTTGTGCGAGCAGTCACCATAGAAACTGCTTATGGAATTTCAAGAGACCAATAGTGTAATTGTGTCCTCTTCCCATCGAGTAATGTTTTTATGGCAATATGATTCCTTACAGTGGCAGTGGGTTGATTGGCATATAAAGTTGCATTTGTACTCATTTTGTACAGGATTTGAAGGTTAATTTCATTATTTGCTCGGTCATTTAACAAGATGAACACTTCAAAAACTTTCATTGTGCAGGTGTGAACAAAACTGAATGCATCAGCCTGCACACCAGTGTACAGTTATGTTTCACTTCATCCATGTTAATTAATTAGTGATTGAAGTTCATGTAAGTGCAACATTTTTTATGTATTTGTATTCTGATGATATTTTCGTGTTTTATGTTAGTGTTATTTTCATTGAAACTGTATTTTGTCTTGATTGAATGCAATCAACAGAGGGGAGAATGTTTTTTCCTCTCAGAGAAAATGTATACAGCGTCTCGTTTGAGTGACCAGAATGCATCTGGTTTCCGGCAACTACAAGACAGACTTGATAGCGACAACATGTCGTCTAGACACGCATTCGCGGCAACATGGCGTCAAACTTAATCGATAGCCATCAAGGCATTTCATTTTATTCTTTAAGGTGTGAATAGTGTTTGTGCATTTTGTTAATCATGAATAATTTAAATAAAAGTTTTAATACGTGTAATATTGGGAAATGACTCGGCCCTATGGTCTAATCACGTGCATAACCAAACTCCAAACTAAAGTCCACTACCAGAGTAATCATCGCTGTTTAGTATTACAACATGTGTGCTACAGTATTCAGTTCGTCATTCCAACAGTAGGAGAAGTTATTTAGATGACTTTTACAAGAAAGAAAGAAAGAAAGAAAGACATGTACAATTGTGCAATCAGTGATAAGTTATGAAGATGAATTGTGCTGGTTTATAAGACTTTTAACTGCACTGCTTTAAATAGAGAAAATAAATATTACATACATACATCTTCATTATAGATATTTGTGCCATTCAGCGTTCAGTCTGCAAGCCTCTGTGAAATTACTGAAGGCTGAAATTGTCCTCACTTTATCGTTCTACCAAGAACTTCGCTTTTTACTATATTTACAACCAGGTGTTCCTAGGAATTCCCTTGCTGTTTCTACTACCGCATCCCCCCATCTTTCCATATTCTTTACCCTGTACTCCGTTACTTCCATAGGTCCGAGGCTTGCTTAAAGTGTTCAGAACGCGATCAGTCTATGAAGCAGGATGCTACCCAACTTACACATAGTCCTAGTGAGGACTACCGATGAATTGCATAACCCTAGCCACCTGAGCGCAAAGGGAGCTATGACCCAATATGTCCGAGATGCCCACTCCTATTCCGTAGCAACTGATATCTCGACTTTGAGGGCCACTTAATATGCCGCTCTGCCGTTGCCCATGGTTCACCTACAAGGACGTGAATACAGTAACCCACACCATGAACAACGAAAACTAATAATAAAATAATACATTTTAAGCTGTTACACAACTAGTTTGAAAATTAATGGTATTTCAAAACAGTTCATCATATTCTTGTAATTAATATGTTGCATTTGTATAGCCTACCAGTTATACATTCCGTAGTACTAGAACATGTGCTTATTCGAAAAGCAATGAGTATGATTCTTATAAATATTAACTTGGTTCCGCCGTGCTGTTAGGGGTGCGCATTCGGGAGATAGTGGGATCGAACCCCACTGTCGGCAGCCCTGAAGATAGTTTTCTGTGATTTCCATTTACACACAAGGCAAGTACAGTACTTGGGCTGTACCTCAATTAAGGCCACCGCCGCTAACTTCCTACAACTAACCCTTTCCTATCCCATCGTCGCCATAAGACCTATCCGTGTCGGTGGGACGCAAAGAAAATTATAAATATTGCAACTTTGTTTCAAAATCTATATTTTTCCGTGGTTTACCATTTTGACACCAGGCAAATGCTGGGGCTGTGCCTTAATTAAGGCCACGGCCGCTTCCTTCCCCTTCCTAGGCCTTTCCTGTTCCATCGTCGCCATGAGACCTATCTGTGTCGGTTCGACGTAAAGCAACTAGTAAAAAATCTGTATTTTACGCTAAAGCCTAATTCTGTGCCAACACAAAATATTTCTGAGAGTGTACTGAATGTGAATAAGATTAAATAATTCTGTAAACTGTTATTTGTTACTCATTCACGTGTAGGAAAATTGTAGAGATGTGTTTATTGATAAATAATTCAATATTTGAATAAAATGTTATTTGAGTGAAGCAAAGAAGATCATGCATATGTAAATAATTGCATTGGAATATATTCAGCTCGGCGGTGATGAGTCAGGTCATGTTATTTTATATACAGGGTGGTAGGAAACAACGTGGACCGAATATGTGAGAGTATCAATCGAAGAAAAGAAGTTTATCAGGCGGAGAAATTTGAACAGGGACCTCCGAACTGAGAGGATCGCACCATAAAAAGTAGCCTAGGCTACGAGGACACCGGCTAAAACCTACGGTGTGTTTCTGCTTGAAGTTGCCTCACAAGCCTGTCTTAAGCCACGTGCAGATTTAGCAATACCGTCTCGCATAGCTCATTTGAATTCGCACGCGAAGCGATCTGATTGGCTAAGTTTAGCAGCTAATAAAATGACAACGGAATGAGATATCGAATTATTTTCTTCAAAATATTAATCACAAAGACAACCCCTCTAACGCTCACATACCCAGTTCATGTTGTTAATATACTGATATTTGAAGAAGAAAATAAAAGCAACAATACATAAAACAAGAATCATTGTTGAGTTTCATTATTTCTATCAATATTAACATGCAACTTTCGTAGTTTCAAACTTGGCGCTTGTTTTATAAGGCCTGGCCGCCAGGTGCGCCAATATCAACATGTCTCTTAGTCAAGTACAGGACAATATGTAAGTGTCCAGTATTGTCTGTAGTGTACTTGGTAACACTCCCTATTGAGAGACGCTACTTATTGGTTTTCAGCTAAACGAACAATGATCAACAATGATCAAAGCATAGGGGGGGGGGGTATTCTGCCCGAAGGCAGGTCCGAACCTCCGCAGAGGTGTGCCTGAGCCGGAGCTTACGTGCGGTAGGGTGGCCGGTTCCTTTCCGCTCCTCCATTCCCTTACCCCCCACATACAGCGCGTGGCAATCCATCCAAATCTTGACCACGCCCAATGTTGCTTAACTTCGGAGGTCTCACGGGATCCGGAGTTTCAACACAGCTACGGCCGTAAGCGTTAAAAGCATACTGAGATTGTAACCATCTATTGCTTCTGGTACCCTCTACTGTCATCCAACAGTCTCCACCTCGACCCCCTCCTTCTAGGTTCAGCTCTGATTTGTCTCAAAATGCACTAATGATTTTAAGAGGTACTAATGTGCCAGTAAATCTACTGATAATAGTCTCTCGCATTTAAGCACTCTTAAACACCTACAGATTGCGCCAGCCCCTTGCTTATGGGAGGCGGGTTCCTAGCTAACTGCGCTAGGCAGTCAGCCAATTTGCTCTTAGCAGAGCCTGTGATACAGTTTTATTAGCGAAGAATTTGCGAAATGTGACGTGCTTACACCATCAAGTGGAGCAGAAAAACGTGTATATTTCATAGATAATTTTTCCTTCGATCATCAATTGCAAGAGATATCGAAAAAGAGCTCGAAAATATATTGCTTTCATTCAACCCTAAAGGAAGATTAAAGTAGATCATGACAGGTTGCTGAATAGTTGTGAGGAGAGACGTATTTTACCATCCAGGCTACTATATTAGCAAATTAATAATTAAGTATGAATATGCTCTCCTAATTGTACGTTGATTTATATTAGCTCATACACAGCTTCTATTAAAATTCTCATTTTACAAACATTCTATCGAAAGCACACTTCAGGTGACAAGTAATTCACTACGGAAAGGCTATAGCAACCATATTACTTCCCCGGCGGGAATTGATTGGCAAGTCGAACGAATTAGCTCCGCTACTGATAACATGTGTTAGGAATAGATAAACAGATATGTTCAGCTCTTTCACAGAACCTTGTGCACCGGAAAAGGCACAACAGTCTACATCGAAAACGTATGTACCGAGCGAGTTGGCCGTGCGGTTAGGGTCGCACAGCTGTGAGCTTACATTCGGGAGATAGTGGGATCGAATCCCTCTGTCAGCAGCGTCGAAGATGGTTTTCCGTGGTGTCCCATTTTAACACCAGGCAAATACTTTGGCTGTATCTTAATTAAGGCCATGGCCACTACCTTTCCAATCCCAGCCCTTTCCATCCTTGCGTCGTCAAAAACCTTCCACCAAGCTCGATAGCTGCTGTCGCTTAAGTGCAGCCAGTATCCAGTATTCGGGAGATGGTGGGTTCGATCCCCACTGTCGGCAGCCCTGAAGATGGTTTTCCGTAGTTTCCCTTTGGCACACAAGGCAAATGCTGGGGCTGTACCTTAAATAACGCCACGGCCTCTTCCTTCACACATCTAGCCCTTGCCTGCCCCACTGTCGCCATAACACGTATCTGTGTCGGTGGATGTAAAGCAACTTGCAGGAAAAAACTTCCACCTGTTAGTGCGTTGTTAAACAAGTACCAAAAAATGTATGTATGTAAGTATGTATGTATGTATGTATTGTACCCGTAAAAATGTGTTCATATCTTTAAGGCGCATGATTCTTAACCTAGACAGTGGCTTTATCATTGGAGCTGGTACAGAGAGAGGTATAGTTATCAATTTGAGAGATTCTTTTGATAAATTGAGTTTATTGATCATCAAAAGCAAGTTCATATCACCTTCGTACAGCAGCGTGGAAGTGTCGTGGCTGGATGGTACCTCCAAGTCCTGGGATGGTGCTGGACATCGACTGGGCAGGGACCACACCTGCTCGGATGAGGAGTTCTGGAATGTCTGGAGGTTCTGGAAATGTCTCGACGTTCTGGAAGTCTCAACGTTCTGGAATGTCCCGAAGATTGGCACACGTTCCTGGGTTCGATTCGAGACGTAATTCACACTTGAATTTCCTGCACGGCGCTCCACACATTCAGGGCACTGTCTGAACAGATATGACCTTTTAATTATGGTTACTGCATTCTAGATACTAAATCAAAACGTTCTGGAATAATCACTCGAAGAACAAGTACTGGTAGAAATGCAAGTTCATAATGCAAGCTCACTGTAAGCCAGAATGTTCAAGAGGATTACTGTCACTGCAGTCCTAAACGCATAGTTCTGAAGATTTAAAACATATTGGCAATGAACTGAATAAGTAGCACTCGGAAACTGTCCTGTTCCATTAATAGGCGAAGTGAATAGCCATTAAAGAAAATAATATTTGAAAGAAAAAGTCTGACTTCATAAATTATGGATCACTCAAAATACTGGAAAGTTCTAGGCTTTCTCGGAACGCGATATGCGTATTCTGAATTGTCACAGTCTTTAAGAATCAAAACATAAGTCCCTGTGGAGCACTTGGAAAGCATTGCATATTTCACAATTAAACGTAATGTTGAATGTCCCCTAAGTTTCATAGCCTTTACAAGGAGTAAATTCAATGAGGCACTTGAGAAAACAAGTCACATCGTTCACACGAAAGTTTATGTTGGTAGGGCACAAGTTCATTCTACACGCTCGGAAAATTTCAATGTTCCAGAAATTGATTCAAAAAATACAAGTTCGAATAAGTTCGAAACGTAAGTTCAATGCGGTACACAACACTCGTGAAAATTCAAAGTCCTTTCAATCGTCGTCAAATAAGTAAGTCCCTATGTGGCACTTCAAAAAAAACAAAGTTCCAATGTGTAGAAATAACAAAGTTCCAAAGTTTCAATGTGTCAAAATGTTAAAGTCCCAACACGACACTCGAAGAAAATAAAGTTCCAACGTGTCGAAATATTAAAGATCCAACACGACACTCGAAGAAAATAAAGTTCCGATGACAATGTTCCAGTATGTCACCTTAAGAAAATAATAAAGTCTTGTCGCGACACTTGGCGAAAATAACTAAGTTCCAATGAGACGCTTCAGGAAAAAAAACAAAGTTCTTATATGGCACTTTAAGAAAATATCAAAGTCCAATCACGACACACGAAAAAAACAAAGTTCCAATGTGTCAATATGACAAAGTTCCAATACGATGCTCGCAAAAAATAAAGTCCCATTCAGGCACTTCAAGAATATGATATAATGTCCTGATACAACACTTAGAGAAAATACCGAAATACTTGTATTTCGCAGACTGTCAACTAGAAGTTCGACACACACAATACTTCTCCTGTCACCCGTGTCACAGAGACGGCGGAGTGACAGACACTGAATTCGTAGGTCGGGTGGTCGTCCTTTTATACACGTTCGCATGGAAGTGTCTAGAACTCGGGTACTATCTACCCTTATAACTTCTATAATACTCGGTGGATTTTCTTGAAATCTTAACAGATGATGTCCATTGTAAAGGCTTTTAAGATGGCAGTGTCAAAATAGCGATAAAGTAGCTCGAAATGTACTTCTGAGGATGAGCTGGAACATTACCATACATGGTAGCGGATAGCTGGCTTACGGCGGCCACGTCACTGCGTTCGGCGGGCTGCCTACCTTCCACCTCGCGCGAAGTTCAACAAACATACTTCGGACTTTCCTCGTAGCGGCGTTCCCGGTACAGTATGTATGTATGTATGTATGTATGTATGTATGTATGTATGTATGTATGTATGTATGTATGTATGTATGTATGTATGTATGTATGTATGTACCGGTATGTATGTATTGAACCCTCTAATTGGTCATGTAGCAACAGTTAACTCGACTAAATCGGCGTCATTCGCTGGCAGAATCTGGCATCTCAGGATGGCTTACGGACGTTTCTTCACTTACTGACATGACTAGCGGGTATCAAGGAAAACCTAATCACTTGAAAGTTAACTCACATTTATTATCCACAAACAAAACTGTCACGACGATGATATAATAAGTAAATAAACAACTAGGACAGGAAATAATGGCTTTAAAACAAACAAAAATTAATATTTACACTCTTACAAAGTCGCGGGATTTCAGAATAAATTAGCATTAAGGGCCTGAGAGGCTATTGAAACAGAAAACCATTCTTAATATTTACTTATAACAACAACCTGGAAGTCCCTTCATTCGGCTTCCATAAAAACCATGGGTTAGTCTGTTGAATCTAGAAAGTACAACTCTCGGAAACCGAGCTCTAGACTTTCGCCTTAACTAAGGCTATCCACTAATGTGATATCAACGCAGGATACCTTATGCATCCCCTGGACCCTTAATTGAATCGGATTAACCACCGATGATATTATGGATACATAACTGTCGTTGACTAATATTTAAATTAAGTTACAGGAACTGATAGCCAAACATGACTCCCCAGAGTTAGAGTCTGATGATTGAAGATCATTAAGCTAAACATGCATCACTTGTGCCAATGATTCACAACATAAAAGTTAGTTGAATATTTAAAATGCTCAACACTGCATCTCACACAAGCTAAGTCCCAAAAATAGAACCGCATAGTTTACTTTATATGAATGAAGTTGATCTTCAACAAAGATAAAAGCTATAACTTCCAGGTTAATTTCAAGTATAGCACGTGAGCTTAATTGAACACTCGAATTGCGATTTTAATTAAATAAATGAACGCTGAAGGCCTACCGTATCTGAATTGACCACATGGACGATAACACAACACTATTCTGAACTAAAGAAATGGTTTTCACTGAAATAGTAAACTCCACAAACACTTAACTTTAAACGTTTTCGTTACACTACTCCTTAGTTTTGTTAGAGCCAATTGTCTGAACAGTCACTACTGTTCTTGATGAGTCTGACCACTACCCTGCATGTCGTGTTCACAAAAATAACTGCTTGACTCTTTTCAACATTAATATTTATCCCTAAAACACACTCCAGTTGAGGACTTATAAGTGTTAAATATGCCATCCCCTTTATCCTCCTCTTTGCTCCTTTTAACATCCGTACTTTTTTTTAATATCATTGTATTTCTCTCAGATGGCAAGAGACAGTATTAACATACAAGAGTAACACAACAAGCAAATCACTCAGTCCCTTAGTACAGTATAATGTTCACTTGTCACATGTCCTTCTGTCCTTGAAAAACAAAATAAACATTTTTTTATATTTTCTCTCGTATCCTATTGTTCTAGAACATTATCATTTTAAAAAAAACATTGGCACAAAACACATTGCGTGAAAAACACTGCACTATTCACTGCACGACCGTGCGGCTGTTATAATGAAACACTCTCGAGTTCCTTAATGTGATGTTTCTCTGTCGGTGGCACACGTTTCAATAATTGTTGTTTTGCATCTTTTAGAAGGTGGATGAATGTGTTCAGGGAGCACTGTTCGTTTTTCTGGACATAATATAGATACCCCATGACCAGCCAAGTTTGCGCAAATTTCAAGTGCTGCGTACCGAACTCTAGCTCTAAAGCTACTCTGTAAGCTGCATTAGGATTATCTGATCTTGTCATCTGTCTTAGCACAGAACAAAACCATTTCCAGACAACTTTGACACTTCCACAGGTCGTAAGTTTATGCTTCTGTGTGTCCACCTCCAGACATTTTTTACAGAGTTGCGATTGGGTGATGTTATGACGGAATTTTTTATCTTCTGTTGGAATAATCTCGTTTACAGCTTTATATGCTGCAACTTTCCAGTCAGTGGGTATATGGGGATCTTTGAAATTTCTCCAGATTTCTTTCCATTTCCTATTTTGGTAGTTCGCCGTGATCTGGGGTTGTGTTTCGTTCTTCTCTAATAGATGATTGTAAATTACTCTTGTAGGAGGTACGTTGTGTCCTGTCACTCGTATCGTATCTATCTCATGCAGCGCTTTTCTAAAACATCGTGTCGTCACTGAATACTTTGGATTTTGCTGACTTATAGTGCAAAAATAATTCTGATGAGCAGCTCCTACTCCTATCTCGCATTAAAAGCGCTTGGCATTTTTCACCGACTGCTATGAGGCCCAGTCCTCCCTTCTCGACTGATTTCCTCACTTGTGATCTTGCTACACGAAACATATATCCTCGCCATAAATAATAACTAACCGACGAGTTGGCCGTGCGCGTAGAGGCGCGCGGCTGTGAGCTTGCATCCGGGAGATAGTAGGTTCGAATCCCACTATCGGCAGCCCTGAAGATGGTTTT
This sequence comes from Anabrus simplex, assembly GCF_040414725.1. NCBI lineage: Eukaryota > Metazoa > Arthropoda > Insecta > Orthoptera > Tettigoniidae > Anabrus > Anabrus simplex. The sequence goes on along the minus strand of NC_090266.1, from coordinate 622,576,593 downwards.
CCGTGGTTTCCCATTTTCACACCAGGCAAATGCTGGGGCTGTGCCTTAATTAAGGCCACGGCCGCTTCCTTCCAACTCCTAGGCCTTTCCTATCCCATCGTCGCCATAAGACCTATCTGTGTCGGTGCGACGTAAAGCCCATAGCAAAAAAATAATAACTAATACATAGTTCACCTCGCTGGCTTATTTTTACCGGCATGGGTAGAATTTGTGTCACATACCACAATTTAGATAAGGCAAACAAGTTTATATGCCACATCTTTGGAATGATGTTCAGGTTTCAACTAAAACTGAGTGACAATGTGGCGCGTACCCTTGAAACTATGGTTGACCACTTTATGTCAATAGTTTGGGTCATATTAGGGGTGAACACTATTCACAAAATCTTAATTGTATCTTTAATAGGTACTGACACTATTGTCTACTCTTGTGACCAGCTACCAAGCGGTAATATCTCGGATTTTTTATAACTGACTTGGGCATTAGAGGCTTTCTCGTAAGTTGTTATCATGCACTTCAACTGCGGTGCAAAGGTTGGTGCCTGCAGTAAGATGGTGACGTCATCAGCATAGGCTGCAACCGTTAACAGGCTATGGGGGTTAGGAATCGTGCACATTACAAAGTGGACTGCCCGAATAAAGGGCTCTATACTTAAAGCAAAAAGAGTCATTGATAGGGGACATCCTTGTCGAACCGATGTTTTAATTGGAATTGGTTTGGAAAAGTGTCCATTAAGAAGTATTCGAGAATGCGCCGAACTATAAAGAGTTCGAATAAGATTGTATATTGCGGTTGGGAGACCCATGCGTTTCAGCACTGCTAACAAGTACCCATGATGCACTCTGTCGAAAAATTTTCGGAAGTCCAGGTTTAGAATCGCGCCCATTTCAGTTGGTTCTGCTTCAAAGCGTAGCACTGCATTTCTTACTGCCTGCGGGATTTGGGTTATCTTATATTCTGGAATAGTACATGTTTGCCCTACTTCGATGATGTTAGTAAGGTAAGGCCGTATTCCATTCGACATTATTTTCATGAAGAGTTTGTAGTCGGTGTTGAGGAGTGTTATCGGGTGGAAATCTGATACAGTTCGTGGTGTGGGGACTTTGGGTATAAGGATTATAATTCCTTCATTAACGCCTGTGCAATCTTGTAGATTAGCGAACAATATTTGCATCAGTGTTAAAAGGGTTGATTTCATGATGTTCCAGTACTTTTTGTAGAAAAAATAAGTCAAACCATCAGGACCTGGGGCTGATCTGTTGCTGGTCGTTCGTAGGTCCTCGAATAGTTCACTTTCTTCAATCGGACGGAGGAGCTGCTGCTTGTCATTATGTCATTATCATTGAGTTGTTGTTCGACGAAAGCCAGAATGGTCGTTTGATCTAGTGGGGAATTCTCACAGTCCCGGAACGTGTCCCTAATGTATTTTTCAGTTTCATTTAGACAGTGTTTAGTAGAGAAAAGTTGTCTGTTTTCATCGGTAAGAAGAGTAGATATGATTTTGCTCTTCCCATTCCTTTTTTCATTGGCTACATTATAAAGCTGTGCTTTTTCTTCTGCTAAGGGTGAATGAGAACACTACCGAACGAAGGAACCCCGTAGGATGTTTTCCTGAATGACTGTTATTCTTCGTTTAACTTCAGCTATGTGACTGTTTACGCTGTAACCTGCCTGTTGACGCACCTGAAGGTCAGTTAGTATAGTGTAGTAAGAGTGTAGAGTTTTCCGTCTGTTACTTGCTTTTTCTGCTCCATGTTTCTTAAAGAAGTTTTGAATCGCCGGTTTAACCTTATGCAGCCATTTGTGTACAGTTAAAGGTCCCTGTCTGGTGAGACGACTGAGCATATCTGACCACATCTGTTGAAAGTTCTCTTTCACTTGCTCGTCATCTAGCAACGCATTATTTAGTTTCCAATATCCCTTCCCGATAACAGGAATTCTCCTAGTGGTACGAATCTTCAGTAGGACAGCGTGATGATCACTGAAGGGTATTATTTTAACACTGATGTCATGTACATTGGGTGCTAGGTCACTGTTTACGTAAAATCTATCAATTCTAGATGCAGATGCTCCTCGGAAAAATGTTAATTGTACGAAGTTGCCGTGTTTACTTTGCCATCCATCGCGAAGCTCTAAGGCCTGACATAGCCTTTCAAGCGCTGGAGAAGGGTTGAATTCTCCTCTCTGGTCTTTTGCGTGTAAAACACAATTAAAATCTCCACCGAAAATTACGTCTTTGTAGTTATGTCGTAAATAGAACGGTAGTTGTGTGGTCAGAAATTCCTCTCGCTCGTGGCGACGATGTGTTCCAGAGTGCAGGTAAACATTCATGTACAGTGTGTTATCTTCTGTTAATATTGACGTATTCCTTCCACTAGCGTGTGTTTCACAAATGTTTATGTTTAAACCAGATCTGTGTATTATTGCAGTACCTCTCGAGTCTTCCCCAGGATTAGCAATATATTGGTAATTGTTCCCAAGGTAAGACAAAGTAAAGACGTTAACTTCTTGCAAGGAAAAGGATATAGATATCATAATCTCTAATAAACCTTGTAACAGAACCTGTTCCCTGCGACTTCTCAGGCAATCAACATTAAGTGATGCTACAGAATGAAGAAGTAGAATGGTAAAGGAAAATAACACAGCGCCAGTCATAATGTTGAGTTTGGAGAAGGAGACGAGTGCTGAAGTTATTTATTCGGAACATGTTTGATAATTTTAGTGCCTTTCTTTTTTCCATTGTCTTCTCCCAGCTGCTTTAACCTAGGATCCCTGTGGGTAAATTGAGGAGTTTTGTTCGGCGATTTCCATTTCTTCTACCGATGGAGGACTCTCGTTTTCGACTGTCGGTGATATATTATGCTCTTTCCTACTTTGCATGTTACCGTCTTTGAGGGACGGTGGTGGTGTCAATACACCTCCGCCCTCTGTTTTCACATCCTGATTTGGTGGAGGTTGTAACGGATTACGATTTATTTCTTGGGGTAGCTGTGCTGGCAGTAATGCATCCGACTCAGTCGTAGGTAGCCTTTCCGGTTGCGGTAGTTGGTTATTAATATCAAAATTGTCGTTCTCAGTTATCTGACCCCCCACCTGTTGACCTAACTACTCTGTCTCCCTGTGCGTCACAGTAGTGGCCGACATAGTGTTCTGGTGTTCATTTTGTGATGCCTGTGTAGCTTCATGTACGTCACTAGGGGACGAACTGTGTGAGTTTTCTTCAGGAGTCAACTGCGTAGCTTGCAGCGGAAAGCGCTGTGTCGGCAGTTTCCCACTGCCCAAGGTCGCCCAGGTGGGACTAACAGGCTGTTCGGCTACCTGGACGGTTCGTTTACGTCGTGGTCATTGACCCCGTAAGTGTCCCACTGCATTACAGGACGAACATGTAGTAGGCTGATTTTCGTAAATGATCAGGGCTTTATTCCCACCAATATCTAAGTAAGACGGTATATGTTGCTTTAACATTAATCGAATTGCTCGTACACCATTATGAACCTTGTACCGGAAACCTGAACTCCATGTTTCATCCTGAATCGAAAAAATTGTCCCATATTTACCAATATGTTCCACAATTATTCGGTGTGGTACCTCCATCGGAAGATTAAAAATTCGCACCACTTTGTACCAAGACCCGCAGAATCAATAGTCACTTTGCTACGGAACCCATTACTGTGTAAGAAGGAGTGTTCACCTGCATAATCCTGTAGCAGTTTTTCAGTTGTTTCCTGCTTCTTGCATTTTGTGTACACTTGCCGCGATATGCCATTAAGCTTCATCATCTCGATGTCACTTCCTTCTAGCTTCAAGGTGTCAAAAATCCAGTCATGCACTTCGTATGGGGCTGGTCGGGGCGTGTCTCTTTCGGTGAAGTTCAATCAATCAATCAATCAATACTCATCTGCATTTAGGGCAGTCGCCCAGGTGGCAGATTCCCTATCTGTTGCTTTCCTAGCCTTTTCCTAAATGGTTTCAAACAAATTGGAAATTTATTGAACGTCTCCCTTGGTAAGTTATTCCAATCCCTAACTCCCCTTCCTATAAATGAATATTTGCCCCAGTTTGTCCTCTTGAATTCCAACTTTATCTTCATATTGTGATCTTTCCTACTTTTATAAACGCCATTCAAACTTATTCGTCTACTAATGTCATTCCACGCCAACTCTCCGCTGACAGCTCGGAACATACCGCTTAGTCGAGCAGCTCTTCTTCTTTCTCTCAGTTCTTCCCAACCCAAACATTGCAACATTTTTGTAACGCTACTCTTTTGTAGGATTTCACCCAGAACAAATCGAGCTGCTTTTCTTTGGATTTTTTCCAGTTCTTGAATCAGGTAATCCTGGTGAGGGTCCCATACACTGGAACCATACTCTAGTTGGGGTCTTACCAGAGACTTATATGCCCTCACCTTTACATCCTTACTACAACCCCTAAACACCCTCATAACCATGTGCAGAGATCTGTACCCTTTATTTACAATCCCATTTATGTGATTACCACAATGAAGATCTTTCCGTATATTAACACCTAGATACTTACAATGACCCCCAAAAGGAACTTTCACCCCATCAACGCAGTAATTAAAACTGAGAGGACTTTTCCTATTTGTGAAACTCACAACCTGACTTTTAACCCCGTTTATCAACATACCATTGCCTGCTGTCCATCTCACAACATTTTCGAGGTCACGTTGCAGTTGCTCACAATCTTGTAACTTATTTATCACTCTATAGAGAATAACATCATCCGCAAAAAGCCTTACCTCCGATTCCACTCCTTTACTCATATCATTTATATACATAAGAAAACATAAAGGTCCGATAATACTGCCTTGAGGAATTCCCCTCTTAATTATTACAAGGTCAGATAAAGCTTCACCTACTCTAATTTTTTGAGATCTATTTTCTAGAAATACAGCAACCCATTCAATCACTCTTTTATCTAGTCCAATTGCACTCATTTTTGCCACTAGTCTCCCATGATCTACCCTATCAAATGCTTTAGACAGGTCAATCGCGATACAGTCCATTTGACCTCCAGAATCCAAGATATCTGCTATATCTTGCTGGAATCCTACAAGTTGAGTTTCAGTGGAATATCCTTTCCTAAAACCGAATTGCCTACTATCGAACCAGTTATTAATTTCACAAACATGTCTAATATAATCAGAAAGAATGCCTTCCCAAGCTTACATACAATGAATGTCAAACTTACTGGCCTGTAATTTTCAGCTTTATGTCTATCACCCTTTCCTTTATACACAGGGGCTACTATAGCAACTCTCCATTCATCTGGTATAGCTCCTCTGACAAAACAATAATCAAATAAGTACTTCAGATATGGTACTATATCCCAACCCATTGTCTTTAGTATATCCCCAGAAATCTGATCAATTCCAGCCGCTTTTCTAGTTTTCAACTTTTGTATCTTATTGTAAATGTCATTGTTATCATATGAAAATTTTATTATTTCTTTGGGCTTAGTCTCCTCCTCTATCTCGACATTATCCTTGTAACCAACAATCTTTACATACTGCTGACTGAATACTTCTGCCTTTTGAAGATCCTCACATACACACTCCTCTTGTTCATTAATTATTCCTGGAATGTCCTTCTTGGAACCTGTTTCTGCCTTAAAATACCTATACATACACTTCCATTTTTCACTAAAATTTGTGTGACTGCCAATTATGCTTGCCATCATGTTATCCTTAGCTGCCTTCTTTGCTAGATTCAATTTTCTAGTAAGTTCCTTCAATTTCTCCTTACTTCCACAGCCATTTCTAACTCTATTTCTTTCCAGTCTGCACCTCCTTCTTAGTCTCTTTATTTCTCTATTATAATAAGGTGGGTCTTTACCATTCCTTACCACCCTTAATGGTACAAACCTGTTTTCGCATTCCTCAACAATTTCTTTAAACCCATCCCAGAGTCTGTTTACATTTTTATTTACCGTTTTCCACCGATCATAGTTACTTTGTAGAAACTGCCTCATGCCTGCTTTATCAGTCATATGGTACTGCCTAACAGTCCTACTTTTAAGACCTTCCTTTCCATCACATTTATTTTTAAGTACCACAAAAACAGCTTCATGATCACTAATACCATCTATTACTTCAGTTTCCCTATAGAGCTCATCTGGTTTTATCAGCACGACAACCAGGATATTTTTCCCTCTGGTTGGTTCCATCACTTTCTGAATCAGCTGTCCTTCCCATATTAACTTATTTGCCATTTGTTGGTCATGCTTCCTGTCGTTCGCATTTCCTTCCCAATTGACATCTGGCAAATTCAGATCTCCCGCTACAATCACATTCTTTCCATGTAGTTTCCCACATAGCTGACTATCCTATCAAATAATTCCGAATCCGCGTCAGTGCTACCCTTTCCCGATCTGTACACTCCAAATATATCAAGTTGCCTATTATCTTTAGAAATGAGCCTTACACCTACAATTTCATGTGTCTCATCTTTGACTTTTTCGTAGCTGACAAATTCTTCTTTCACCAGAATGAACACTCCCCTCCCACCCTTCCTATCCTATCTCTACGATACACACTCCAGTGCCGTAAGAAAATTTCTTCATCCATTATATCATTTCTCAGCCATGATTCAACTCCTATTACAATATCTGGTAAATATATATCTATTAAATTACTTAATTCTATTCCTTTCCTTACAATACTTCTACAGTTCAACACTAACAATTTTATGTCATCCCTACTTGATTTCCAGTTCCCTGTTCCCTTATCACCGCTCCCTAGGCCATCCCGTTTCCCTGAATGTACCGCCCTATTACCCTTCCAAACAAATTTCCTAACTTATACGTACCACTGCGGTTTAAATGAAGGCCATCTGAGCGCAGATCCCTATCTCCTACCCACCCATTAGGATCTAGAAATTTCACTCCCAGTTTCCCACATACCCACTCCATAGTCTCATTTAAATCCCCAATCGCCCTCCAGTCAGTATCCTTTCTACACAGTATTCCACTAATAACAATCTCCGCTTTCTTAAACTTCACCCGTGCTGCACAATCGTGTTCTTCCTTTCCACTATCATGATGATCTTTAACTATAACCACATAGATATCTTAAACAACCCTATCTGTCACCACTGTCAAGCGTTTATCAGGTAGTCACACACAAGTAATAAGAGACTCGTTAGACCATACACTCAGTTCACGAGCTCTCTAGCTGCCCTGACCTGCACGCACGGTGGTCCAAGCAGAACTGCATTGCCATGTGCAGTGACCCAAATGCTTTTTTGACCACATACCCTACATGCCTTCCTCAGTGAAACGTACCACCCACTAATGTGACCCTCAAAGTACCTACAATTATCTTCAAAATTTATCTTTTCCCCACCCATTTTCGAATTGCCCACTATCCTGAATGTCTTGTTCTCAAAACTAACTGCTCGACTCTTTTCAACATTAATTTTATCCCCTTTTTCTGAGTCTTGATATGTACTTTGTCTAGATCCTCCTGCAATATTTTTTTCTCATCTAAACAGTTCACTTTTCTATATATACAACTAAATAATCTGCAAATAGTCTGATTTTTTAATTTAACCCCTCTTATATATCGTTCACAACAACTAAACAAAGTAAAACTCACCGAATACTGTGGCACACATGTTGTAATACTAAACAGCGATGATTACTCTGGTAGTGGACTGTAGTTTGTAGTTTGGTCATGCACGTCATTAGGACATAGGGCCGAGACCTTCATCAATACTACACGTAATGAAATTTTTATTTAAATTATTCATGATTAACAAAATGCACAAACACTATTCACACCTTAAAGAATAAAATGAAATGCCTTGATGGCTATCGATTAAGTTTGACGCCATGTGGCCGCAAATGCGTGTCTAGACGACATGTTGTCGCTATCAAGTCTGTCTTGTAGTTGCCGGAAATCAGATGCATTCTGGTCACTCAAACGAGACGCTGAAAAGAGCGCGCCCTGTATACATTTTCTCTGAGAGGACGAAATATTCTCCCCTCTGTTGAATGCATTCAATCAAGACAAAATACTGTTTCGATGAAAATAACACTAACATAAGAACACGAAAATGTCATCAGAGTACAAATGTATAAAAAATGTTGCACTTATATGAACTTCAATCACTAATTAATTAACACAGATAAAATTAAACATAACTGTACAGTGGTGTTCAGGTTGATGCATTCAGTTTTGTTCACACCTGCACAATGAAAGGTTTTGAATTGCTCATCTTGTTAAATGACTGACCAAATAATGAAATTAACCAATCCTGTACAAAGTAAACACAAATGCAACTTTATATGCCAGTCAACCCACTGTCACTGTAAGAAATCATTACCATAAAAAAACCTACTCGATGGAGGCGTAGGTGGCAGCTCGGGTGCTGTGGGCCAATAACTCACATAACCTTAAATTACCTTATTAAAGAAACATCAACAATGAGAAACTGGACTGATCCAAAGATGACGACCTTTGGCTTGAAATGGCTAACGAAAATTGGGTTATGGAATGTGAGGACGCTGCGGGAAAATGGAAGGCTAAGATAGGCAGTAGTTTTTAATTTCGTGTGGCTATTTCTAGCAGAGTGCAGCCCTTGTAAGACAGACCCTTCGATGAGGGTGTGCGGCATCTGCCATGCGTAGGTAAATGCGTGTTATTGTGGTGGAGGATAGTGTTACAGAGACAGGCAGTGACATGTATGAAGAGTTGTGGCCTGAACATCCTAGGTTTGAGTGAGGTGAGATGGAGTGAGTTTGGGGAATTGGCAACCCATGATGAAGCTACCTTTGTATACTCCGGAGGATCCGAGGGCAACGTAGAGAGTTATGGCGGTGTGGGTATATTGATGGACAAGGAGGCCAAGAGGAGCCTTATGGAGTGGTACCCAGTGACGGAGAGGATCATAGTGGGACGTTTTAAGACCAAAATTAGGAACGTTGTGTTGATAGTATGTTATGCACCTACGGAGACGGCGGAGGAGGAAGACAAACAGGCGTTCTATGGACATCTAAAGAGTGCGGTTAAGAAACAGAAAAGGAAGGATATCATCCTAGTTGGAGAAGACTTGAATGCAAAAGTGGGACAGGATAACGAAGGACTTGAACATATTATTGGAAGGCATGGTTTAGGAGAACGAAATGAGAATGGACAGCTGTTTGTGGACTTCTGTGCAAGCCACGATTTGGTTATTGGTGGTACTGTATTTCCACATATAAGACTGGCATAAAGTGACATGGGTATCACCGGATCAGAGGACAGGAAACCAGATAGATCATGTGGCTGTTGGACGAAGGTGGAGGGTTAATTGTTGGATATGAGGAACAAGAGAGGTGCGGATATTGGTAGTGATCACCATATTGTTGTGGCTACCCTTAGAATGAAGATCCAGGCACAAAAGAGAAGGATAGAACAGACAAGGAAGCGATATGATGTTGGAAAGCTAAGGGATGACAGAAATGTGAAAGAAGCCTTCAGGATAGAACTAAAGAATCGATTTTAAAAACTCACTGAAGTGGAGGATGAAACTATTGAGGAAAAATGGGTGAAAACTAGATCTGTATTTACTGAAGTAAATGAAAATATCCTAAGTTTTAAGGACAGGAGGAAAAAAGACTGGATGACTGACCAGCTCTCGGAAATAATCAGACAAAGGAAAAAAATAAAGGAAGTAATGAACGCTTGTAAGACATAGCAAGGAAGACTGAATTGCAATCCAAATATGCTGCGAAGGATAAGGAAGTAAAGAGAAGTGCGAGGAGAGATCAAAGGAAATGCATAGATGACCTATCTCAACAAGCAGAGGAGGCAGCCTGAAAGGGCAATCTTAGAGAACTCTGTACTATCACCAGAGTTCTGGCAAGGATGCATATGCAGTAAAACCGTCCAATCAGAAACAAACATAGTGTCCTCCTAACAAACTCTGAAGATCAATTGAAGCGATGGCAGGAACATTTTTCTGCGGTGTTAAAATACTCCTTCGGGGAGCAAGTAGATGCGAGAGAAGGCGAAGAAGAAGAAGAAGAAACCCACCCTAACCCAAGAACTCAAGTCTGCATTCCAACAGTGGAGGAAATCAAGCGGGCATTGAGAGAGTTACATATTGGTAAGGCAGCAGGAGTTGACAATATTCCAGTAGAAGTCATGAAGGTTGATATGGATACCACTGCCAATATGTTGCAGCCGCTATTTGAGAAGATATGTGTTAATGGAGAAATGTCGACAGATTGTAGATGTTGGTTGCTGGTGAAGTTACCAAAGAAGGGTGATACGTCAAACTGTAATAACTGGAGGGGCATTACGCTTCTTTCAATCCCTAGCAAAGTCTTCGCCAGTGTTCTACTGAACAGAATTTAGGAGTATATCAACTTGAGGCTCCGACTTGAACAGGCAGGCTTTCGATCGAATCACTCGTGTGTAGACCATATAAACACCTTGAGAATAATTCTGGAGCAGTGTGCTGAGTGGTCATATCGCCTCTGTGCAGTGTTCATAGACTTTTAAAATTCTTTTGATTCGATCAACAGAGAAGCTATGTGGAAAGAAGTGAAGCTGTATGGAGTGCCATCACAAATTATCATCCTCATTCAAGAAATGTACCAGGATTATACATGCAGAGTCATTCATGAGGGCCGTGTATCTGAGCCTATATCTGTACGTTCAGGAGTACGTCAAGGTTGTATCCGTCGCCAACCATGTTCATGATGCGGTAATGCGGAACGTAACGCGAAATATGAAACGTGGTATCCAGTGGGGATTGGCTAATAGGTTGGAAGACCTAGACTTCGCTGACGATGTGTGTCTCCTGTCAGGCACATGGTGAAATGCAATCAAAGATTGAATACTTGGTAAAAGAAGGAAAAAAGGTGCGACTAACGATCAACTCAAAGAAGATGAAGGCCCTAAGGACTAACACCAACAAACTAGCCCCTTTTTCTTCAGTGATGAACTTATACAGGATGTGGATAGTTTCACCTATTTGGGCAGTGTAATTACCAAAGATGGAGGAGCAGTACAGGATGTATCTCAACGTATACAAAAAGCAAATGGTGCCTTTGTTCGGCTCTATCCGGTATGGATGAACAACAAAATATCTATCAGGATCAAACTTCGCATTTTCCGATGAAATGTCAAGGCTGTTCTATTATATGTGTCCGAGACCTGGAAAGTGACTAAAACGATTACCTCCAAGTTGCAGACCTTTTTCAACCGCTGTTTTAAGGGCGATTCTAAACATCTACTGGCCCGAAGTAACCTCCAGTCATGAACTAGGGAGAAGGACGGGTGAAACCTAGATGGTCATCCAGATAAGGCGGTGAAAACGGAAATGGATAGGCCATACGTTGAGAAAAGGGAATGAAGCCATTGAGAGAGGGGCACTGGATCGGAACCCGCAGTGTAAAAGGAGGAGAGGAAGGCCCAAACAAACGTGGCGAAGATCTGTACACATGGAGGCAATGGAGGAAGGCAAGACCTGTAGAGAGGTGAAGAGCTTGGCTGGCAATAGGATCAGATGGAGATGCTTTGTTGATGCCCTATGGTCCACAAGGAACAACATGAATTAAGTCAAGTAAGTCAAGACATTTCACAACATTACAGATTTCTCGATAAAAATGGGTTCCATGGAAGAGAGGTGTAAGAAATTAATGGGAGAAATGTGTTGTGTGTCCTTCGCAATCTCAGCTCTGCGCCTGATAGCTCCGCAACACGCCGCAGCCCGGATCTTTCCAGACTCTACGAGGTACTGCAGTGCGCTTGCTTGTGACGTCAGCCAGTGCTATAAAAGGACGCTTCATTCCGAGGACTCCTCAGTGTCTAACGCCAGATTACACTGTAAGTCGAACACGGAGGCTATCCCTCTTAAACATGTGTATCGAACAGGTGGACTGAAATTCTGGTTGTGAGGTCTCACCTCTAGACACTGTCTCACCTCCCGCTTCCTGTAGCCACGTCGAGCCCCGATGTCAGTATTCTACTCATCCCACAGTCCTCACTTAGGCTCCGGCATTAACATTAGTATTCTACTAATTGTGAACCTTTATGTCAGCTCCTGACAAGCCTACGGCAACTACTAGCATTCTGTTAGTACGAACTTTCATTGCAAGTTACACTTGTAATTCTTCAAGGCAGGTAGTTTTCGACTATCTTGAACTCTCTCTTATTTGACAGACTATCTCCGCACAAGTGCATCCAGCTTCAAGAAAATTTAGTTGCATTTATGTACATATTGTGTAAAAACTTAATGTAACAATAAATTTATGTTGTGTTTTCTGTATACCGATTCCTTGTATACAACAGAATGTATGCTGTTGCTTTAACTCATCATAACAGATTTTATTTACGGTTGTTAAAGGAGCAGATTTGCGTCGCTATGGCGGTGTAACATATGAAACATTCAAAGGAGCAGTACTTGTACGTGTGCTACTTGAAGATGATTCCGAATGGCGCAATTGTTTGCAAGAAATACAAAGTACACACATGCTACGCCAACTGCGAGAACGTGTTCCATATTTCTGTGTACCTACATCGCCGCACGACTTATGGAAAGCTTTCAAAAACCCTATGATGGAAGATATAATTGAACTTGATGAATATGCAGCTGAAAATACTGTTTTACAATATATTGGTAATATTCTAAGAGCTAATGGTTTGGATTGTACGGTGATATAAGTTCACAGAAGAAGCCAATAAACGTAAACAGTTCTCGCAATTGGCGTGGCATGTGTGTACTCTGCATTTCCTGCAATCAATTGTGTCATTCGGAATCATCTTCAAGTAGTCCTTTACCAAGTAGTTTGATCCTTGATGAGCCACCATATGATTAGAAAGAACAGACTAATCTCATCCTTGATATGTGCCACAGTTCAAATAACGAACAGAAGTTAGTAGTAAATATAATTATGAGTTCAGTTCGCGGTGAACAAGAAAACGTTATTATCTTTAGAAGCCCCAGGAGGATGTGGAAAGACATTTATTCGTGCATTTTGAGCATCGTCAGGAGTTGCGATAATATTGCATTGGCAGCTACTTGGACTGTTATGGCTGATGTTGTCTGTTTGGGCTACTTATCCCTGTAACATCTTCAACAGTTCTTTGCATTAAGACAAAACTAACATAGCTAAAGTTGTAGAGGAATCATCTGTAATTCGCATCGATGAAGTGTCAATGATCCCAGCCGTTGCAGTAAATTGCATAGATCGTTTACATCGTGATATAATGAAGTGTAGAGAACCACTATTGGGTAGTATTCCATTGGGTGAAATGAAATGAAATGGCATATGGCGTTTAGTGCCGGGAGTGTCCGAGGAATGTTCGGCTCGCCAAGTGTAGGTCTTTAGATCTGACGCCCGTAGGAGCGAAATAAGGATGAAATGATGATGAAGACGACACATACATCCAGCCGCTGTGCCAGGGGAATTAACCAATGATTGTTAAAATTCCCGACCCTGCCGGGAATCGAACTCGGGACCCCTGAGACCAAGCGCCGGCAGCAAACCATTTAGCCATGAAGCCGTACATTCCATTTCGTGAAAAAGTAGTATTTTTGGTGGGTTTTTTCAATTTCTTACCAGTAGTTCCAATGGCAAATAAAGTATAGATCTTGGAAAGCTGCATTCAAAACAGTAAAACTTAGAAATCTCTTATGATTCTCCATCTCACCCAGGATACGTCCGCCTTCGTATCGTAACGGTTAGCACTAATAGCTGCCGTCCTCGGGACCCCGGGTTCGATTCCCGGTACTGCCAGAGATTTAAGAAAAGCAGGAGGGCTGGTATGTGGTTAAAATTTTGCATGCAGCTCACCTCCATTTGGAGTGCCTGAAAAGAGTTGCACCACCTCGAGACGAGGACATGAGTTTCCCTTACTTACCCAGAATACGCTTGGTAATGCCAATGCAAACGCATTTTCTAAATGGGATTTGGGAAATGGATCACTTCAGTCTAATCATGAAGGAAATATCATCAACATTCCAAACAATTTTACACTGATTGACAGTGACAATGCAACACCAAGGAGAAGTGGTTCGAAAGGAATGAAAGTTGGGGAAAAACAGAGACGGCACGGATGTATAATTGATGTTTATTTCAAACCGATATGCAGGTTACACAATGCGCACGGCATCGACTCAGTTGGATGTAGGACCACCGCGAGCGGCGATGCACGCAGAAACACGTCGAGGTACAGAGTCAATAAGAGTGCGGATGGTGTCCTGAGGGATGGTTCTCCATTCTCTGTCAACCATTTGCCACAGTTGGTCGTCCGTACGAGGCTGGGGCAGAGTTTGCAAACGGCGTCCAATGAGATCCCACACGTGTTCGATTGGTGAGAGATCCGGAGAGTACGCTGGCCACGGGAGCATCTGTACACCTCGTAGAGCCTGTTGGGAGATGCGAGCAGTGTGTGGGCGGGCATTATCCTGCTGAAACAGAGCATTGGGCAGCCCCTGAAGGTACGGGAGTGCCACCGGCCGCAGCACATGCTGCACGTAGCGGTGGGCATTTAACGTGCCTTGAATACGCACTAGAGGTGACGTGGAATCATACGCAATAGCGCCCCAAACCATGATGCCGCGTTGTCTAGCGGTAGGACGCTCCACAGTTACTGCCGGATTTGACCTTTCTCCACGCCGACGCCACACTCGTCTGCGGTGACTATCACTGACAGAACAGAAGCGTGACTCATCGGAGAACACGACGTTCCGCCATTCCCTCATCCAAGTCGCTCTAGCCCGGCACCATGCCAGGCGTGCACGTCTATGCTGTGGAGTCAATGGTAGTCTTCTGAGCGGACACCGGGAGTGCAGGCCTCCTTCAACCAATCGACGGGAAATTGTTCTGGTCGATATTGGAACAGCCAGGGTGTCTTGCACATGCTGAAGAATGGCGGTTGACGTGGCGTGCGGGGCTGCCACCGCTTGGCGGCGGATGCGCCGATCCTCGCGTGCTGACGTCACTCGGGCTGCGCCTGGACCCCTCGCACGTGCCACATGTCCCTGCGCCAACCATCTTCGCCACAGGCGCTGCACCGTGGACACATCCCTATGGGTATCGGCTGCGATTTGACGAAGCGACCAACCTGCCCTTCTCAGCCCGATCACCATACCCCTCGTAAAGTCGTCTGTCTGCTGGAAATGCCTCCGTTGACGGCGGCCTGGCATTCTTAGCTATACACGTGTCCTGTGGCACACGACAACACGTTCTACAATGACTGTCGGCTGAGAAATCACGGTATGAAGTGGGCCATTCGCCAACGCCGTGTCCCATTTAACGTTCGCTACGTGCGCAGCACAGCGGCGCATTTCACATCATGAGCATACCTCAGTGACGTCAGTCTACCCTGCAATTGGCATAAAGTTCTGACCACTCCTTCTTGGTGTTGCATTTGCTCTGTCAGTCAGTGTATATGTTAGGAAAACTAGGAAACTAGTACTTCAATTGGTCCTAATAATGTAGGTGAGTATTCGAGCCGGGTTATTGTGCGTCCTCTGAAAGAAAATTATTATGAAATACTTAAGGAAGTGCTACATTTCATTTCTGGATATTTCAAAGTGTACAGCGATATCGACTCAGTCATCACAGATGACCCAACGGAGTTAAACATATCACTAGAGTTTCTCAACTCCATTAAACCTCCAGGAATGGCACCACACAAACTCATCCCGAAAGTTGGTACAATTGTTATGCTCATCAGAAACATACACTTGGGTTTAGAGTTAGTTAATGGAGTTCACATGGTCGTACGTAATTTAATGGAAAGATCTATAAAATTGGAAGTTATTACAGATGCTGGAATGGGAAACCATTGTTTAACTGCAAAAATCTGAATTATTTTCTACAGATCACAACATGCCTCTCCCCATGACAAGATTGCAATTGAAGACGACGGTGCAAAAACCGATCAAGTCCAAAATTTTTTTAAAATATATTATATATGTACTGGGTAGAGAAATAGATGCCGCACTTTTGATAAAAGAATCAGACACGTTCACCTCCAAGTAACTTCTCTGCCGTAGACAAGGACTTAACTCCATCGCAAATTTGCACTTAAAAACTGGCCATTTCCGGACTTGACTGAATCTTGCTCTTTAACCCTCTTAGCTAGATGACAGTAACATTACTTATGTGTCAGCTGTGATGAAAGACAGAACAAGTACAACTGCCTGTTGCAGGTGTGTAATTTTACGTGTTGTGTATTGACACGTGAATTGCTACCATAATCCAATGCCAATCAAGATAACACAATTTAAAGATGTGCAAAAGCTTTCACAACAATATGTAACAGTGTTAACATCAGCCCTAAGTCATGCAGCACTACAGAACAAGAAAATGATTATTTAAATGAATCAGACTAAAGGCCTAACAACTGCAAGATGCAGAATGCTAATCAAGTTATAATTGTAATTTTTGTGCCATTTAAATCAGTCTTTCGTCTGCATTACCTTCAACATGGAAATAAAAATTAACTCTGTGTTTATACATATGCCTATGCAAATATGTAAAGACTTTCACATTTGGAATGATCAACGACCCCGTTGTCTGATTTGGTAAGCAAACTAACAGGAAAACGTGCTTTATGATTTTGTTTTCAAGTAATTAACATATCAATACCATTTAAGCATGACTAATACAGCATTGGATCTTTTCGGGTCAAGAAGCAGTTAAGTCCGTCATCCTAAAAATGTATCAATGTGCAAAACAAAAAGCACAGAAACGTTGGTAAGCACACAATATTCCTCATTATCCTACATTTCACGTGAATATTTTCACTTGATATTCATGCACATTTGGAAATTTTGGAATTATTTTAATGTCCCCTGTAAAATTTTGCTCTTTGGACTTCGCCGGTTTTTGCACCAAGGTCTTCAATTCCCGTTAAGACTGACTTTTGCAATGACTACCAAAGTCCATGGACAGACTTTCAATAAAACAGGAATCTGTCTTCCCAAACCAGTGTTCACATGCTCAGGCAACTATTTGTAGCGCTTAGCTGCGTAAAAAGTCCAGGGGATGCTAAAGTTGTTGTTGGAAAACCAATGAGCAAGGTGAAAACAGTAGCACTGTATACACTAAAAATATCGTTTATAAAGAAATTTTACTGTGAGATCCTACTTTATAATAAAACAGATAGGCATACTTATTTTTAATTACTTGGTTGCATTTTATAGTCATAAAAGTAAGCACCTTTTGCTGCTACAGGTCAGTAGTTACGACATTATATTGTTTAGTTCAGAATGACTTAAATGGGTACTCGATATTCTTAATATATCGTAACCCACGTTGTACCGAACACAATCGATACTCCTGATTATGAAATCCAGATCAATATATTTTTAAAGTGACTAGTAATTTCACAAGCGGTCAGTGCAGAGACCTTTCGTTCAGAGGGTCACGGGCTCGATTTCCAGTTGGGTCGGGGATTTTAGTAACGTCTAGTAAATTTCTTTTCCTGTGGGACTGTCTGTTTGTGATTGTATTAAGTACAAACTTGCCTTATACACTCAACTCACCACACTACCTACCACCAAGGATTTACAAACAGTTCAATACACCCTATTATACAGGGTTAGCGTCACGAATGACATCCAGCCATAGAATTGGACCAAATCCGCATGTACGACTCCCATGTCCTGATCAAGCTGTGGAGCAAGCGTGGACGAAGGAAGAAAGAAAGAAAGAAAGAAAGAAAGAAAGAAAGAAAGGAAAAAAGAAGGAAAGATAACAATAAAGAATCATTTCAAAGTACCATATTGTTACGTAATAATGCGACTATCAGTCCATAAGAGCCCTCTTCAGTATTTCCTGGAAGTAATGAGTGAGTCAGATTAGAAGCTACCGGCCGGACTGCGGCCACGAGACGAGCTTGGATCTATTGTCCCCTTCGTCTGGTGTCTCCGTGAATTTTCTGAAAGGTTGCACCCCGAAGATACTAGAACATCATCAGGTACATAAAAGCAGGGCTCGTCTCGAACTGAAGACTTGGGTGTTGTGTTGTGTTGTGTTGTGTTGTGTTGTGTTGTGTTGTGTTGTGTTGTGTTGTGTTGTGTTGTGTTGTGTTGTGTTGTGTTGTGTTGTGTTGTGTTGTGTTGTGTTGTGTTGTGTAGTCAGTTCCGAGTCATGAGCTGAAAATTCATTGTGTGTAGCGGTCACGTGAATTAATTGTGCAAGTTATCGGTCTTGTCTGGAGTCGGGACAGTCACCTTGCTTCGTGACAGCCAACGTTCGTGAGTTCGAACCCTAGTACATCTAACTGCTGTGTAAACTGACTGTTGTACGTATGAAGCGAAGTGAAAGTTGAAACCTGTCAATCAAGATTACACGGAGGAGCAGTGTTCCAGGTAAAGAGTGCCAACCTAAGACCCGCTGTGAGGCCAGGAGACTTTTGAAATAACCGGTAATTATGAAGTGCTGTCATTCACTGTTATGTGCGTGTACTCACTGGGTCATCCTCGATTAGGTTATTTCTCTGAGTCCCTCCCAATTTCCAAGTTTAATCTTGGCCACGGTTAAGTCCCGTGAACAGTGTTCCTGCAACATAAGACATTTTAGTTTGCTGTTCACAAGAAGACATATTCTGGGTATTTAAGATGTTGTATCGTACATCAGCTTACGTCCAGATTCCGCCAATCCTGCTACTCTGCCCTTGACTACCCATGGCTCTTGAATAAGGGCCACGTCAATAGCCTCGGACTTAAACTCCCTGGCGAAATTATCCACAGCTGCTTTTTATGCTGAAGATTGGCCTGAAGGACCTTCAGTACCATCGTTATCAACATTGGGATTCGTTTTCCCCTGATGACCTGAAACATTATCTGCCCAAGTCCTGGCTTAGCCTTAAGGCTTCTCTTTTTGAGCTCTTCAAAGTCTCTTTCACCAGGGGCTAAAATGACTGTCCTTCCTGTCCTGTCGATTGAAATGGCATTCAGCACTCTCCACTCTTGTGTTAGAAGTTTGATATCGTGCTGATTGATTCTGACAAGAACATCCTCCACTTTCATCTTATCAAACGGAGGTGGGAACTTGGTGATGACCTTGGTCGTGTTCAGCACCTATTTTGCGTCCGCCACCTCTAGGATCTTCCCTTTCCATGGGTTACAATTTGATACTGTCTGTTCCAGCCAACTTTTCGTTTCTGGATTTGCACAGATCAGTGCCATAGCTCAACTTTCCAGCCTTGGTGACTCAAGGAAGCCTGGTAGACATCCGTCTGACAGCGGCTTCGTTTGTGCTATCAGAGCAGACGACAATTCAGTCACGTCTTCCTCCTTGAGTTTTCCATCTGGAAAGGTCTTAGGTATTATTGCCACCTTAACTGAGGATAGTCTTTCCGAAAAGGACATGACTTTTTCTTCCTTCTGTTTCTTGAGGGTGGTTTTGTAGCCAAACTTGATGGCGTGCTTTCCTCCGACCGTGGCCTTTTGGGCGTAGTCATTGGCATAGCGCCTCGCCGATCCCTGTTCCTTGGCTTCTTCTCCACCCAAGACCCAGCCGCTATCTTGGCTTCTTTCCTCGCCTTCTTCTTTTCCTTGTAATAGGCACTTGTGCGAGGTGCTCAATCTATATGCACCCTATTTAGTTTCGATGCCCATATCTTCAGGTCTTTCTCAGTGAAATCTCCTGTTTCCTTTTGTACAGAACTCTGCTTTCCTGTTGCTTCTCCTTCTTCTTCAAATTTGGATTCAGCCTGCCCTACTGGGATTTCTGTCTCCATATTCTCCTCTTGGGCCTGCCGCTAGACCTGCTCTTCTGGAGCTTCCATAGCTTCCCTTGGTATTTGTTTAGGTGGTTCATTGGGAATGTCCTTGGTTCCATATGACATAGGGTTTTTGCCCCTTCTAGGGTCCTGAGCGGCGTTCTCACCATCCATGATGAGGCATTCCGCCAGACATTGTCCTCCCGCAACTCAGGTTCTCCGTAGCAGGCACCACGCCCCTCAGCCGTCCATCCAGCAGTTCGCCCCTGGCCCGAACCCGACCAGGTTTGTTCCACCTTCAGTAGACCTACTCACGTGGTTCCCACTTGGCATTCACATGACTGAGTTCACAGCCGTGGGTTCCTCCTAGGTTGGGTTCGACCCGTTCCCAACCCGCGGCTCGTTCAGGCTACGTAGGGCAAACTGAAGTGTTGGTTCCAGCACACCGCAGTGAACCTTCACCTCAATCACCAACACTCACTTCACCTGAACCACCGTATCACCCATGCGGAGGTAACATGGATGCCTTTCTAGCATGTGTGGGTGAGGTTTCCACTTCCAAGCCTTGACGTTTTCTGGCAATGTTTTTGGTCCGCGGAAGGTATTTTATTTCCCTCAGACCCTCCAGACAAGTCCGGAGGGCCCCCCTATCCGCAACCTGGGACGCACCCGATAGAGGAACAGGCAAGAAAACCCCCGCGGGGACCTCAATTTTAGTGGTGTACCTCCTGAAGGCTCCAGTAGTAGAGTTTTTTCCGAACGTGGTGTAATATGTCCTTTTGGAACCTTTTGGAACAATTTTTCAAGTGTTGATGGCTTCTCTACGCCCCTACTCCCTGCTTGCAGAAGATATCCAGCTTGCCATAGCACAAACCAACATTTACAACATTACTAAAAAGATACAGAACGATACAGTTTCCAGTTTCCATCAGTTCTATAAATTGCCTCGATATTTATTTCCACGCATGCGAAGCCTCGGGTAATCGGGCAAAAGGTTATTATTATTATTATTATTATTATTATTATTATTATTATTATTATTATTATTATTATTATTATTATTATTATTATTGCGATGTATGATGACTCCTGACCATGTTACGTCAAATTACACAGAAACTCCTGACCTTACTCTGTTCTATCATGCGTCGCTCAACGCCAGGCGTTACTAAATTTCTCGCACACACGATCCCGTTTTTGAGAATAAAGATAATTAATCTGCAAGCTGGCGCATACATTCGAACTATCTGATAAAATATATTCACTCACACTAGCCATTGTTGCCTTGATGTATAAGTAGTCAAAATAATTATTACGTGACTGTTATCTACACATTCTTATTTAAGGGTATGCATAATAATGAATTAGTTCTTGAAGAAATGCACTGTTCCTGCCTGGAACAGCCGTAAGTCTCGTCAAAGATAGAAAGTTACATACAATTTGTTTTCTTGGTGATAGGTTATAGGTTATAGAGAACAATTTGTTATACGTGATAATAGTTTACATATAGTCTGTACACTTATGTGAAAATAATGTTAGTATTGATCTGTCTGTCTGTTAGGTCATCAGGCCAGAGGCTGGTTGGATCCTCAAATAGTACCACCAAAGATTTTGAGGTTATAAGGAAACCGCAAAAACCAATGGCAGCACCAAAATGAGGCATACTAGGCAAGACGAGGAGTGAGGTAGTTTGCCATTGCTTTCCTCACTGGGTCAGAAAGTGCTATTGCAGCACGACCGACCCTATGAGCAACACCTTTCATAACACTCAGATGCACTAGTCGTGCTCTGAATGTCATTACTTAGCACCACCCATACCCCAGCAGCTTCCATATTGTCACAGCCATGGATGAGACTGGGACTTTGGTGGAAGCTACACTTTACTCTGGCCTGTGCCAAGAGATGTATACAAAAGTACTGTATCCATCAAGAAATGGCAGCAGGCAATAGTATTGATATCTTTATTAAAAGTAAACCATGGAACCGTTTAAATGCTATAGCCATCGTATGAAATAATAATAATTTTTCAAGCACCCAGGCATGGCCATGTGTGCGAACTGTGTCACACTTGCAGATTGCTCTATCTTTTACGACCGGATGCCCTTCCTGACGTCAACGCAATGAGGACGGATGCATTCCTTATTGCGTATTTCTGAGGTGGTTGGTGTTGTGGTGTGTTTTGTGTGCGTATAAATAGGAGTGTGTAGGGACAAGCACACTCAGTCTCCGACTCAGAGGAATTAATCAATTGCGATTAAAATCCCCGACCCGCCCGAGAATCAAACGGGGACGCTCTGAACCGAAGGCCTCGAGTTTGAACACTCAGCCAAGGACCCCGATAATAATATTAATAATTCCAAATATCCACCCATAGCCTTTTGGAAACAGGTTTCTACACGAATCCCCGTCAAGTCTTTCCCAGCTGATATGATAATGATGAAATCGTAGGTTCATATTTCACAATGCAGAATAGAGTTGGTCATTGGTTTCTCACCAAGGCGGTTGTGGTTCGAATTCCAGCCAATGCATATAGTTTCTTAAAATGGAAAGTCATGTTCCTGTGGGTCGTATTCCGCTCCGTATAAATCTGGAGGTCCCGTGGCTATGATCACGTTAGTAATGTCCTCGTAAAACTGGAAGCAAATAATGCTTGCTTGCAGAATACCCACCTCGCGGAGACCAGGGAGATAACGATGAAGTCATCCATCCAATGCAGTTTCAATGAACGGAAGGATCGATTCTACATGGCAAGGACCCCAACGCTCCCTTTCACACAAACACAAGCTTTGAGCCAGCTCGTGTGTAAGTCAGAAAGTGAAGAGAAAATCATGGAAGAGGAATCTCGTGATACTATGTCTCTCTTGCCAGGTGGCTGTTGATGGTATAGAACGGACGCATATTATAGTGTGGAGCTTTACTTCCTCCTTTCCATTGATGTTCTTTGATGTGGGGTGCGTTTTAAAGCACGCAGTGAAATGACATTTAGAAAGCGTACCCGTTAGGAAGGCAGAGTGGAAGTGGAGAGGTATTCTGGTCATTCAGTGAAGCTTGGAGAAAACAATTTATGTTTCCTATGGAAAATAATTCGATAACCAGACCGTTGACCTTTCATTCAGCTGTAGTAGCAGATATTCAGAACAGTCGATATAAATGTGAAAACTATGCAAAAGAAACTCATTGAACATTACCCTTCTGCTTCTGTTTGAACAGACCGCATAAACGAGGGAAAATAGTTAAAGAAGTGAACAACGTAATATAACCATCAATACGTAGTCTGTCATGTCATTCATAATGAATAAACGAATGGACTTGTATTTCCGAAAGTGGTCCGTCATTCATATATGAACGTCGGACGGCAAGCAGTAAAAAGCAGTAGTGGAGATTTTTATGGAAGGTTTAGAGCATAAGCCCCACGGAACGTACAAATATACTTGATTTGGCCTTACGAGCAAGAGTATGGGAATTATAGTGAGTGCAAAAAGCTCAGAGCTAATAATAAACTAACTTTACATAAGTTAATTTAAAAGAAATATTCCCTTACAACGTTAAACAAATCTAAATATAAATGAGGCTTATTTAGTAAACCGTTGTATTTTTCATGCTTCCTAGCCTCGTCACGGCCATTATGTTTTTTTCTGTTTGGCAAACATACTCAATGCAGAAAAAATAGCAACTAAATAAACGACATAAAGTACAAAATGTGTTTGTGAACAGAACTGAAACACACCAACCGATATTGAAGATGTTTACCATTTGTTTATGTTTCCTGGCTTCCCCATAGCCTTTTTCTATGTTCAGTTTTGCATATCATTGAGAACATTTCGTGCATATGTTTCTGTGCTTTCCATCCATCCCTTGTGTCAAATGATGTGTATAATTAATTAATTTTGAACGTCCTGGTGATGGAGGAATTACAACCCCGACTCTCATATTGAAAATTTCTACAGCGAACGGTTCTAGGAAAGTATGAATTTGGATCGATTAATATAACCCATGCATTAACCACTTCTACTTCCAGTAACAGTTCGACACTATAACGTTACCCCTTTCAGTGTGAATGACGTAGCCAACTGCTCTGAAATCCACAAAAATTGCCATTAATGGCCACGTCATTAATGTAAGAATGATATTTGAAAAACAAAAAGAAAATGGCAAATTCAAACACACCCGAAAGGATAAAAGTAGGTTACCGCTTTTGTATAAAATAAAGAAGACAACAATAATTATTGTTTTTAATGTCCGGTACGGAATTGTTGTCGTGGTGTTTGCACAGAATGGCTTGATTTTTAAGTTTCAGTATCCGTAACAAAATAACACCTACATATATGCTTTGAACAATCGTATGGGACAGGAATATGTGTCACTCCGAGGTGAAAAATATTAAACTATCGTTCACAGAAAGTGGCTGCATTCCTTTTTCGTGGAAAAGTGAAACCTTCAGCTGATGTGAAAAAAGAAGGAACAAACGATATTGTGTTCCAAGAGCAAGCGACATATGCACGAAGAATGCCAGGTAGTGGCTGCTCATGATAAAATTCCAAATTTGTACGTGCCTTCTGTCTTATTCTGATTAAAATACTGTGTATCATATTGATTTTGTTACAACTAAAAGAACACTTTTTACGTTTGGATCCACCTTTTTTTTTTTTAGAACTATGAATGAACAAGTGTCGTAAAACAATGACCGTACATATTGTCAAATAGTTTAATTAACTAATTAATTTACTATCAGCCACAGCACAGAATCGAGAGAAGAAGCCAGGTATCTTTATACTGTGATGTCCTTGTCTGGAACAGTCCATAAGGTAATAAGCTATCTGTTAGCAAGAAGCAGTTTCTCATAGGTGTTCTTCTGTTTGTTCCTTATGCCGTATTTTTTGTTTTTATTTTGTAATTTCGGTATTATGGTGTGTACTTTGTTTTATGTGCATTGTTATTTAATAGTGGTGTAAAAACAAGTGAAATGAGGACTCTCTGGGAAGCTTTATATAAGTTGAAATGTGTTTTAAGTTATGTAGTAAAACAACATCGACATGATAATTGAATTATTACTGACGAATAGTAACCTACGAGGACAGTTAATTCACCCAGCTAACAGGTTATTGTCCCCGGAGTACGTGAAAGTAAACTCGGAGAAGTTATAAAACAGTGAAATAAGTTACGAGTAGAATATAAAAGAACTTGGTGCGGCGTAGACATCCTTTGTAGGTCAATATGGATGACGAAAAAATAACAAAATTTCCAATTTTCTATGGGAGAGACCATGACGAGTGGGAATGCCGAATGGAAACCTCTCTAGAGGAAAAGGACTTCAATCAATCAATCAATCAATCAATCAATCAATCAATCAATCAATCAATCAATCAATCAGTCAATCAATCAATACTGATCTGCATTTAGGGCAGTCGGCCAGGTGGCAGATTCCCTATCTGTTGCTTTCCTAGCCTTTTCCGAAATGATTTCAAAGAAATTGGAAATTTATTGAACATCTCCCTTGGTAAGTTATTCCAATCCCTAACTCCCCTTCCTATAAATGAATATTTGCCCCAGTTTGTCCTCTTGAATTCCAACTTCATCTTCATATTGTGATATTTCCTACTTTTATAGACGCCATTCAAAAATATTCATCTACTAATGTCATTCCACGCCATCTCTCCGCTGACAGCTCGGAACATACCACTTAGTCGAGCAGCTCTTCTTCTTTCTCTCAATTCTTCCCAACCCAAACATTGCAATATTTTTGTAACGCTACTCTTTTGTCGGAAATCACCCAGAACAAATCGAGCTGCTTTTCTTTGGGTTTTTTCCAGTTCTTGAATCAGGTAATCCTGGTGAGGGTCCCATACACTGGAACCATACTCTAGTTGGGGTCTTACCAGAGACTTATATGCACTCTCCTTTACATCCTTACTACAACCCCTAAACACCCTCATAACCATGTGCAGAGATCGGTACCCTTTATTTACAATCCCATTTATGTGATTACTCCAGTGAAGATCTTTCCTTATATTAACACCTAGATACTTACAATGATCCCCAAAAGGAACTTTCACCCCATCAACGCAGTAATTAAAACTGAGAGGACTTTTCCTATTTGTGAAACTCACAACCTGACTTTTAGCCCCGTTTATCAATATACCATTGCCTGCTGTCCATCTCACAACATTTTCGAGGTCACGTTGCAGTTGCTCACAATCTTGTAACTTATTTATCACTCTATAGAGAATAACATCATCCGCAAAAAGCTTTACCTCCGATTCCACTCCTTTACTCATATCATTTATATATATAAGAAACATAAAGGTCCGATAACACTGCCCTGAGGAGCTCCCCTCTCAACTATTACAGGGTCAGACAAAGCTTCACCTACTCTAACTCTCTGAGATCTATTTTCTAGAAATATAGCAACCCATTCAGTCACTCTTTTGTCTAGTCCAGTTGCACTCATTTTTGCCAGTAGTCTCCCATAATCCATGCTATCAAATGCTTTAGACAGGTCAATCGCGATACAGTCCATTTGACCCCCAGAATCCAAGATATCTGCTATATCTTGCTGGAATCCTACAAGTTGAGCTTCAGTGGAATATCCTTTCCTAAAACCGAATTGCCTTCTATCGAACCAGTTATTAATTTCACAAACATGTCTAATATAATCAGAAACAATGCCTTCCCAAAGCTTACATACAATGCATGTCACACTTACTGGCCTGTAATTTTCAGCTTTATGTCTATCACCCTTTCCTTTATACACAGAGACTACTATAGCAACTCTCCATTCATCTGGTATAGCTCCTTCGACCAAACAATAATCAAATAAATACTTCAGATATGGTACTATATCCCAACCCATTGTCTTTAGTATATCCCCAGAAATCTGATCAATTCCAGCCGCTTTTCTAGTTTTCAACTTTTGTATCTTATTGTAAATGTCATTGTTATCATATGTAAATTTTATTTCTTCTTTGGCCTTAGTCTCTTCCTCTATTTCTACATTATCCTTGTAACCAACAATCTTTACATACTGCTGACTGAATACTTCTGCCTTTTGAAGATCATCACATACACACTCCCCTTGTTCATTAATTATTCCTGGAATGTCCTTCTTGGAACCTGTTTCTGCCTTAAAATACCTATACATACCCTTCCATTTTTCACTAAAATTTGTATGACTGCCAATTATGCTTGCCATCATGTCATCCTTAGCTGCCTTCTTTGCTAGATTCAATTTTCTAGTAAATTCCTTCAATTTCTCCTTACTTCCACAGCCATTTCTAACTCTATTTCTTTCCAGTCTGCACCTCCTTCTTAGTCTCTTTATTTCTCTATTATAATAAGGTGGGTCTTTACCATTCCTTACCACCCTTAAAGGTACAAACCTGTTTTCGCATTCCTCAACAATTTCTTTAAACCCATCCCAGAGTCTGTTTACATTTTTATTTACCGTTTTCCACCGATCATAGTTACTTTTTAGAAACTGCCTCATACCTGCTTTATCAGCCATATGGTATTGCCTAACAGTCCTACTTTTAAGACCTTCCTTTCTATCACATTTATTTTTAACTACCACAAAAACAGCTTCATGATCACTAATACCATCTATTACTTCAGTTTCCCTATAGAGCTCATCTGGTTTTATCAGCACGACATCCAGGATATTTTTCCCTCTGGTTGGTTCCATCACTTTCTGAATCAGCTGTCCTTCCCATATTAACTTATTTGCCATTTGTTGGTCATGCTTCCTGTCGTTCGCATTTCCTTCCCAATTGACAACTGGCAAATTCAGATCTCCCGCTACAATCACATTTCTTTCCATGTAGTTTCCCACATAGCTGACTATCCTATCAAATAATTCCGAATCTGCGTCAGTGCTACCCTTTCCCGATCTGTACACTCCAAATATATCAAGTTGCCTATTATCTTTAGAAATGAGCCTTACACCTAGAATTTCATGTGTCTCATCTTTAACTTTTTCGTAGCTTACAAATTCTTCTTTCACCAGAATGAAAACTCCCCCTCCCACCTTTCCTATCCTATCTCTACGATACACACTTCAGTGCCGTGAGAAAATTTCTGCATCCATTATATCATTTCTCAGCCATGATTCAACTCCTATTACAATATCTGGTAAATATATATCTATTAAATTACTTCATTCTATTCCTTTCTTTACAATACTTCTACAGTTCAACACTAACAATTTTATGTCATCCCTACTTGATTTCCAGTTCCCTGTTCCCTTATCACCGCTCCCTAGGCCATCCCGTTTCCCTGAAAGTACCTCCCTATTACCCTTCCAAACAAATTTCCTAACTTATACGTACCACTGCGGTTTAAATGAAGGCCATCCGAGCGCAGATCTCTATCTCCTACCCACCCATTAGGATCTAGAAATTTCACTCCCTGTTTCCCACATACCCACTCCATAGTCTCATTTAAATCCCCAATCACCCTCCAGTCAGTATCCCTCCTACACAGTATTCCACTAATAACAATCTCCGCTTTCTTATACTTCACCCGTGCTGCATTTACCAGATCCCACACATCTCCAACTATGTTGGTACTTATATCAGCTTGCCTTACATTGTTGGTACCAACGTGAAACACTACCACCTTCTCCTTGCCCTCCTCCCTCTCTTCTACTTTCCTCAACATCTGCCTCAACCTAATTCCCGGATAACATTCTACCCGGGTTCCCTTTCCTCCACACACTTTCCCCACGTGTCCAACGATGGAGTCCCCCATGACCAGAGCCTCAACCCTACCCACCTCATTTGATCCCCTCCCCTCCTGGTCAGCCCTATCTTCTCTCACTGCTGCAGAAGCTACTTCCTCCTCCCTTTTCCCCTTCCCATGACCCCGTTCCACATGTCTTTTCCTATCCTCTACTCTACATTTCCCTTTCCTACCTTTTCCCTTCCTCCTACTTCCACGCATCTCAGCAACAGTTCCCTGTCCCTCATCTTCCCTCTGTTGTTCTACCTGGAGTGACTCGTACCGATTTCGCACAGACACCTGTCCTGAATTCTGATCCTGAATAGAGCCTTTGGCCTGCAATCTCCTTCCCCTTAGAACATTAGACCACCTGTCTTCTACAACTCCTCCCTAAACACCCTTGAATAACTACTGCAACTCTCTGAAGTCATAGAAGGTGACAAAGAAAGAAGCAATGCTAAAAGAAAAGGAAGTAAAAGCAGCCGAGGTGTGCCAAATGAGAGAAAGTGTAAACCGGTTGTGGTACAGTGCATAGCCAAATCCCAAATTCCCTTATTGAGGAGCAAAATACCTGCCAATGAGATATGGACATGTTTAGAAACGAAGTATGAGACGGAGACGCCAGTTACCCGAATGACTCTGAAGAAGAAGCTGGCGAATATGAAATTTAAGCTAGTTCAGAAACATTTGACGATTTATGCGTGAAGTATGACTCTCTTACTCTTGATCTGGCTAGAATTGGGGACGAAGTGGATGATGACGGGAATGTTTGTCATTTTCTAATGACGATGCCAGATGAGCATGACAACGTTGTGTCTGCGCTAGAAACTCTGGCGTTAGAAAATTTGACAGTGGATTTTTGCCGACTTCGAATTAATCAAGAAGAAGCCAAAAGGAAAATCAGAAAGGGAAAACAGAAGCAGAGTCAATTACAAGAAGTTTCAATGGCGTTCAAAGGAGCTCAACACCACCGAAGGTCTCAGCAATGGGTAAACAACTCCCATCAAAGGCAATCGGGTCAAGGACAAGAGCAAGACAAGAAGAAAAGTTTCCCATTTTTCTGTAATATCTGCAAGTTGATTTGGCATAAGTTTCTGGAATTATGGCGACCAGGAGGAGGCAAGTATCGGGGTCCGCAGTAAGCAGACAGTGGTAGTGCGAACAGTGTGTCCAGGTAAGTATTAAAATTGGTGGTCGCGGTGACAGTGAAATCCCAGCATACAGCTTTATAGCTACGGTGGTAGGAGAAAGTCTTTTCGCAACAGCTTATAGTTTACGTTCATGAATTTTGGATAGTGGAGCATCGTATCATCTTATTAAGTCTGATATGCCTGTAACTAACAGAAGAAAATTGTCTGAGACTGTTCGAATCCGAATAGCTAAATCATAAATGTTCTTGTTTTTTCAGGAAATTGGTAATGTAATTGGAACCGCCTATGTGAATGGTGATGTTAGGAAGATAGAGATTAAAGATATTTTTGACTAACAATTTGGATTCTAACTTGATTTCACTTTCAACATCGTAACACAACATGTCTAAGGTAGTAATGAGAAGGGTGAATGTAGAATTCAAAAGGGGAATGACTTGGTGGCAATAGGGAAAAGAGATGGGAAACTGTATGAATTGAACTCGGTTATCGAAGATCCCAGTAAGTGGCGTGTTTATATTGCACAAAATGATCGTGGCCTTTGGCAAGGGAGAATTGGTCATATAGGAGGTGATGGGCTGAAAAGGCTAAGTGTGGCTGTAGATGGGTGTGTGGGTATCAAGAGCCTTGACGAGGTCATGTGTGATATTTGTGTTCAAGGAAAGCAGACATGTCTTCCTCACAAAAGGACCAGGAAAAGGGCTCGCGGACCCTTGGAGAGAAAGTGTGTGGACCAATTTCGCCTGTCACCTACAACGGAATTGAATATATATAGACATTAATTGTTGATTACACCCATTCCACGGTAATGTATTGTTTAAAAAGAAAAGTGAGGTTGCTGCATATATTAAAAATTATGAAGCAATGGCATCTAGTAGATTCTCTACAGAAGTCTGTCAGTTTAGGTGTGATAATGGGACAGAGTATGTAAATGACGGAGTGAAGGAATTTTTTAAGGAAAAAGGTATTCACTTTGAGTTATGTGCCACATACACTTTCACTTAATGGGATATCAGAGCGCACGAACCGGTCAATATTGGACAAAACGAGATACATGCTTCTGGGGTCAAACCTTAAAAAAAAAACGTTCTGGAGAGAGGCAGCCATGACTGCAGTATACTTGATTAACAGGAGCCCAACAAAAGCTTCTGAGGATGGCAAGACACCTTCTGAGTTGTGGTCTGGGTATCGCCGTAATGTCAGCAAGATGAGTGTTTTTGGTTGTGTAGCCTATGCTTACAAACATAAGCCAGAGATCAAAGGAAAGTTTGATGCTCGAGGTAAGAAATGTGTGCTACTTGGTTTTTGTACACATGGGTATAGACTTTGGAGCTTTGCAGCCCTTAATGTTACCTTTGACGAAAATAGGAACACGTTTTCACGAGAAGAATGGGAAGAAGTATGGGAAGACTCTACGGGAAAGGAGAAGGCTTAACTTTCAGGAAAGAGACAAAAAGAAGGGAACGTAGAAAGTTCAGACATAGGAGAAACTGATAATGAGGATTCTATGGAAGAAAGTGTAGATAATAGATAGATAGATAGATAGATAGATAGATAGACTGATAGATAGATAGATAGATAGATAGATAGATAGATAGATAGATAGATAGATAGATAGATAGATAGATAGATAGATAGATAGATAGATAGATAGATAGATAGATAGATAGATATGGTTTCCTTTAACTGGCAAAGTTAGGGAGACGCGTCACCGTCTAACACTTAACTAGTGAAATGTGTAAATAATCTATATACACTGACTGACAGAGCAAATGCAACACCAAGAAGGAGTGGTCAGAACTTTATGCCAATTGCAGGGTAGACTGACGTCACTGAGGTATGCTCATGATGTGAAATGCGCCGCTGTGCTGCGCACGTAGCGAACGATAAATGGGACACGGCGTTGACGAATGGCCCACTTCGTACCGTGATTTCTCAGCCGACAGTCATTGTAGAACGTGTTGTCGTGTGCCACAGGACACGTGTATAGCTAAGAATGCCAGGCCGCCGTCAACGGAGGCATTTCCAGCAGACAGACGACTTTACGAGGGGTATGGTGATCGGGCTGAGAAGGGCAGGTTGGTCGCTTCGTCAAATCGCAGCCGATACCCATAGGGATGTGTCCATGGTGCAGCGCCTGTGGCGAAGATGGTTGGCGCAGGGACATGTGGCACGTGCGAGGGGTCCAGGCGCAGCCCGAGTGACGTCAGCACGCGAGGATCGGCGCATCCGCCGCCAAGCGGTGGCAGCCCCGCACGCCACGTCAACCGCCATTCTTCAGCATGTGCAAGACACCCTGGCTGTTCCAATATCGACCAGAACAATTTCCCGTCGATTGGTTGAAGGAGGCCTGCACTCCCGGCGTCCGCTCAGAAGACTACCATTGACTCCACAGCATAGACGTGCACGCCTGGCATGGTGCCGGGCTAGAGCGACTTGGATGAGGGAATGGCGGAACGTCGTGTTCTCCGATGAGTCACGCTTCTGTTCTGTCAGTGATAGTCACCGCAGACGAGTGTGGCGTCGGCGTGGAGAAAGGTCAAATCCGGCAGTAACTGTGGAGCGCCCTACCGCTAGACAACGCGGCATCATGGTTTGGGGCGTTATTGCGTATGATTCCACGTCACCTCTAGTGCGTATTCAAGGCACGTTAAATGCCCACCGCTACGTGCAGCATGTGCTGCGGCCGGTGGCACTCCCGTACCTTCAGGGGCTGCCCAATGCTCTGTTTCAGCAGGATAATGCCCGCCCACACACTGCTCGCATCTCCCAACAGGCTCTACGAGGTGTACAGATGCTTCCGTGGCCAGCGTACTCTCCGGATCTCTCACCAATCGAACACGTGTGGGATCTCATTGGGCGCCGTTTGCAAACTCTGCCCCAGCCTCGTACGGACGACCAACTGTGGCAAATGGTTGACAGAGAATGGAGAATCATCCCTCAGGACACCATCCGCACTCTTATTGACTCTGTACCTCGACGTGTTTCTGCGTGCATCGCCGCTCGCGGTGGTCCTACATTCTACTGAATCGATGCCGTGCGCATTGTGTAACCTGCATATCGGTTTGAAATAAACATCAATTATTCGTCCGTGCCGTCTCTGTTTTTTCCCCAACTTTCATCCCTTTCGAACCACTCCTTCTTGGTGTTGCATTTGCTCTGTCAGTCAGTGTATATAAAATAAGAGTTTTGTCTGTACATTGCTCAGAATTTGAAAAGAATGGTTTTTCTGTATCGATCATGTCCACAGTAACAAGAAAATGCAGTTTTTACTTTTCCGTAATTTCTGTCTGTCTGTCTATCTGTCTGTCTGTCTGTCTGTCTGTCTGTCTGTCTGTCTGTCTGTCTGTCTGTCTGTCTGTCTGTCTGTCTGTCTGTCTGTCTGTCTGTCTGTCTGTCTGTCTGTCTGTCTGTCTATCTGTATGTATGTACACGCATCACAAGAAAACGGCTGAAGAGAATTTAATAAAAATCGATATGTAGAGTCAGGGGGTGAACCGCTACAATATAGGCTATAAATTATTTTATTCACCATGAGTGAAATGGTAGTTTAGGGGAAGGCCTAAAATTCAATTCTCAAATATTTATATTATTAGTGGTCATATCGATAAATACTACATAACTAAAGTTATATAGAATTAAATTTCTGATCAGTTACGTCTTATGCATTGTTACCGTACCGGCTATGATAACACAGATATTAATGAATTTGGATTTGTGTTGCTAAGTCCATGTCAACGCCGAGCCCCGACAAAATGGGTAAACAGAATTTATTGAAAATCGGTATATAGAGTCGGGGAATAAGAAACTACAGATTAAGCTATAAACAATGTTATTCACCCTGGGTGACATGGTAGTTTAGGGGAAGGCACCTACAATTTAATTTTTAAATACCTATGTTCTTGGTCCTATGGAAAAGTACTACATAACAAAAGTTATAGAGAATATTATTTCCGATCATTTATGTTTTATTCAGTTTTACCGTACCGACTATGATAAGAGTGGTATTTCAGAACCGGAAGACAATTAATAATGTGAAGGCCTACAATACCGAAAGCGCGTAACATAGATCAACAATCACATTACACTGACCGTTGTTTGTTGCAATGTTGTTTGTCTCTTATGCTGATATTCAACTCCGATAGATGGGATTACTGCTGCGTACCGAGCATAACAGCCTAACTGAATATTGGCGGGAAATAACTGAGGAGTTAGATAACTTTCTTCTTTAGCACGCCAATCCTCTGGTTCATACATTTTCTGATACTGCTGGTTCGTAACACACTGCTTCATCATAGTATGCCAGCTATTCGATACGTACTCTGACGCACTGTTTTGAAAGAGCAGTGTCGCACTTAAGTCAGAGACTCATTTAGTAGTAGTAGGAGTAGTAGTATGAACTGGTCTGGAATTACAATTTAGCCCTGTTCCAAATTATAGTACCACAATTCACTAAATAACTCAAAATTAAACCCTGAAAAGAGCCGTTTCTTAAGAAAAGTTTCTTCCTCTTCACCTTCATTAAACCTGCATTAATTTTATTCTAAATTAGCAGCGAAGATGTGGTTTCTTCTCTGGCTTGGAGGAAAAATTGCCTCCACGTCAGACAGTTCTTTCCCCCGCCAGTGCAGTGAATTGAGATTTTCCGACTCATCAGGTACTCCCAGGAAACAGATAAGTAAACGGGCATAGTTTTTGCCCTGGGACTATCCACTATTTGAAACTCCCCTCACCCCCCCCCCCCCCCCCCGCCGAAAAAAGGACGAAGATTGTTCACGGATCACGGATGTCTGCGCCTGCGTCTTGGTCATTCCCGCACTGTACCTTTGGACTGTTAATTCGGCAGCATAGTACTGTTCGTTAAAAGTGAGAAAATATGTGGTTTTTCATTTGATCGAGTATTTCATATGAAGGCATTGTTTTTAATCGCGCCATTCCTACTGACGTCATTGTAATGACCCATGTTCATTTCAGTTGGGAAAACCACGAAGAGAGTCTTTCTGAGAATCTATAAAGGCAGGCGGAGAGTGAGTGTCTGCCATTATAATGAAAACTCCCCAACCTGATTGTGACTGACGGTAGGCAAGCTGGCCTACCATTACAATGAAAATTCCCTAACCCAGTCTTCATATGAGAAAAGACGTTGGTAACTTGCCCGTCGTGTTTCTAGGGCAACTTTAAGAGCTATGCAACTTAATACAATCTTGCTCACAACGTTTATACTACCTAACTTAGAATTATGTATAAAATTTAGAATTCCGTAGCGAAGCACGGGTACATCAGCTAGTATAAAATAAAAACATTAAAGTATTGAATAAATGAAAAAGAGACTGAAATAAATTACTATGCAACTATGCAATCCTAGGAAGATATCTATTATAGTACATAATATAAATGAACATTTTACTTCCTTAGTACAAAAATATAACAACTACGAAGGGATTAAAATACAATGAAATGCAATAATGATAATAATAGTAATAATATAGATAAATCTACTATTATTTATAATTTCTCCAATTCCAAAAATTTTTCACGCTGACGAAAGTTGCAGTTTTCATATTATTACTGTGGGCGAAAAACATTACAAAATGGGGATCGGAATAAGGATAACTATGCAAGGAACCACAGCTGAGTGCTCTCTAATACTACTGATGAATGATATAAGTAGAAGAAGAAGAAGAAGAAAGACCAAGAGGAGAAGAAGAAGGAAACTACGAGCTCGTGTCATGGAGATATTTTGAGCACCTACTTTTAAATGTTCCGTGGTATGATATCCCTCTGATCTCCTGCGGAAGGAAGTTCCATTCACGGCTGGCCACAACAGTGAAGGAATTGTTGTAGGTTGAGGATTAATGTTTAGGAATAGCGAGCAATATCGAGTTCAGCACTCTAGTGTTTTTATCATGGTGTTCAGAAAGACTATGAAATCGTTCATCGTTTTTGGGGATTGTAAGGTAAGGATTCGGTGCAATGAAGTCAGGGTATGCAGCGTGCGTCTGTCTTTGAGACGTAACCTCCGAGGTCGTTGTAAGACTGAGTAACATGATCTGAAAATTTTAAATTACATATAAATCTTACACAGGCATTCTGTGCACGTTGTAGTTTATCTCGAAGTTCAGCTTTCACGTCTTTGTAAACTACGTGTCAATAATCGAATAATGGAAGAACGAGGGTTTCGACTAGTTTCTTCTTTAAACTGAACGGGAAAGTAAATTTGAAATTATTTAAAGTGTGCGACATGGCAAAACTCGTCTACTCACAGATACTATCTGATCTGTCCACGAGAGGTGCTGGTCAATGATTACTCCTAGTTGTTTTAAGCTCCTGCAAAAGGGCAAAGCTTGGTTTTGAAGTCGTACGTCGGGGATGGACATGCGGTAATTACTGGAAATAAGTCTTGGGTGGGCAATTGCTATGATTTGAGACTTTTCGGCTTTAAAATAAGTCCATGCTGGGAAGACCATGAGGTGGAAGATCGGATAGGAGCTGCAGGATTACAATAACAAAAAATAAGAAACCCAGTTATTTGAGGGATTATGTGACTTCAGTTGCTTAGGCAAAAAAAT
This sequence comes from Anabrus simplex, assembly GCF_040414725.1. Lineage (NCBI taxonomy): Eukaryota > Metazoa > Arthropoda > Insecta > Orthoptera > Tettigoniidae > Anabrus > Anabrus simplex. The sequence continues at coordinate 622,540,471 of NC_090266.1, read as the reverse complement.
CACCAGTGGTGGCGATGAGAACCCCTCAGACCCCGCGAGGCGGGGGGCGACCATGGCTTGTGAGGGGCCCATGACTGTGCTATATCAACTTTTGTTGAAGCATAGGCGATGCATGTTTTCCTGATTCATTCTGCCCACATACTCCACTACTGGCTAGTTTCACCCAGTTCACCAGCGCTCTCTAACGAAAGGCATACTGACCTAAAACTTGTAGCCTACTATGTGAATCTCATCTCAACACTCAACTCCCGAGTTCACATCCGAAACCGGACTAAATGGTAAAAAGGACATTATCAGGGCATGTCAGAGCGTTCGTGTGCTGTTTGGGTCTATCAATGCACTCGGGAGACTGCGGGTTCAAATCCCACGTTGGCTGTCCTGTAAATGCCTTTCGCATTTTCATTACGAGGGAAGTATTGGAACCGAGAATGGTACTCTTACGAGAGCCACAGACGTTTTCTTTCCGAATTCTTAACAGAATCTGAACTAAAAGAAAATCTACGAATAAGAGAATCGGTGCCTTAAAAAGAGTCATACAATTATTATTATTATTATTATTATTATTATTATTATTATTATTATTATTATTATTATTATTATTATTATTATTATTATTATTATTATCGTCGTTGCGTCGTTGTTGTTCATTGTAATAATATACAACCTTGTACTACGAAATAAATTTGTTACATTCCTTATCAAGAAACGAGGGGACTATTTTCAATTATTGCACGGCGGCCCCGAGCTTCTTAGCGCCGCTATTGAAAATTACCAACAGTTTTTAAGTGGAGAAAATGAGGAAAGAGAGATGCCTGCATTCTTCACGAATGTTTCCACTGAGGTTAGAATGCTTGGGAAAAGGAAAGTCGATATCTTGCTCTGAATGCTATGTCTTATTGTGAAGGGATACCTCAGTTCTATGAAGAGTTACAGGGCAGGAATGACCAATTACACCCGTATGAAGCAGTAAATGAGGAAATGCAGTCATTGAAAAAAATAATACATGGTATATGGTAGAATTACCGAAAGGTAAAAAGGCAATTAAGAGTAAATGGGTGTTCTCACAAAGGAAAAATGCTGGTGATAATGTGGATCGCTATAAAGCTCAGCTAGTTGCTCACAGAGTAAAGGGCTTGATTATTCTGAGACATATGCACCAGTTGCAAAGCTGGTTACACTCAGAATATTAGTGTGTGTGATAAATGCTAAGCAGTACTTTGTTCATCGACTTGATGTAAAGAATGCCTTTTTGAATGGAGTCTTAAAAGAAGCCATTTATATGTATCCACCAGAAGGAATGTAGGTCAAGGAAGGTCTCTATTATAAGCTTAACAAGACATTATATGGACTAAAGCAAGCGCTCAAAGAGTGGGATGCTAGGTTCAATCTATTTGTGAAATCCCTTGGTTTTGTGCAATGTCAGACTGACAGATGTCTGTATGTAAGAGTGGAAGGAGATTTAGTTGTTTATTTGCTCATGTATGTGGGTGTTTGAGAATTACAAGCAACGGACTTGAGGTGTTAATGGATGTGAAGTAAAAGTTGATGAGAGGATTTGAAATGAGAGATCTAGGAGAGCTAAGTTACTTTCTGGGAATTAAAGTAGAACACATCCGAAACATAATATTTACATCTCAGAAACAGTATTTGCAAAGGATAATCAGTAAATTTGGGATGAAATCAGGAAACCCAAAACTTTTTTTTCTATTCTCTTTACGTCGCACCGACACAGATAGGTCTTATGGCGACCATGGGATAGGAAAGGCTTAGAAATTGGAACGAAGTGGCCGTGGCCTTAATTAAGGTACAGCCCCAGCATTTGCCTGGTGTGAAAATGGGAAACCACGGTAAACCTTCTTCAGGGCTGCCGACAGTGGTGTTCGAACCCACTATCTCCCGGATGCAAGCTCACAGCTGCGCGCCCCTAACCGCACGGCCAACTCGCCCGGTAAACCCCAAACAAACTCCATTAGAAGTACAGTCTATCAGAGAGATAGATAACTCACTAGCTAATGTAATAGGAATTAAACCCTATTGCGAACTTCTTGGGGCGTTAATGAACGCTTGCCTAAGCACAAGGCCTGACTTGTGTGCAGCAGTTAAGTTTTACAGTCAGTACCAACAACGTGCGACTGAAGTTCAATGGGATGTATTGGAAAGTATTTTGAGGTATATTCGGAGTACATTAAATTGGGGACTACGGTATAAAAGGAATTCTGATGTAGAAGTTCTTGGGTATGCAGATGCTGACTGTGTCTGTGTCAGGATTTATATTGAAGTGTATGGGGATACTGTAGTGTGGGTCTCAAGGAAACAGAAAACTGTGTCTTTGTCATCAACTGAAGCGGAATTTATTGCATTGGCTTCGGCTGTAACAGCAGATGGCGACTACTGTGTGTGTCTGTGATATCCGTGGTGGATAATGGTGTAAGATGAAGTGAAAAATGTGGCAAATGCAGAAGAGTAGTTAAAAATGGGATTCTGTGTCGTAAGTGTGATGAATGGTACTATTTTCGTTGTGCAAATATTGTAAATAGGTCTGATATTGAAGAAAGTGTGTGGCTATGTCCCGAGTGTAAACAAACTGATAGTGAGTTAGAACAACAAGAAAGAGAAACTTACGAATCTATGCTTAAGATTTTAGGAGTGCTACAGGAAGACTTATGTGCTCTGAAACTTGAAAATGAAAGCTTAAAGGACAGAATAAAGAAACTGGAAGATAAAGAAAACAGTGGAGAAGAAAGATCGCCATGGACGGAAGTGACGCGTAGCCATTTTAGGCCTAATATTAAACATATGGGAGAAACTACGAACAACTTAAAACCGGGAAAAAACTCTTTGCAGTGCCAAAATAGATTTCAGTCATTGCAACAAGTTCCAGAAGAAGACACATCAAGTTTTCCGAATAATTTTAAATCCAGTGGAGGTAACCTACAGAAGAAGAAAACCAACCGGAAGTCAAGTTCGCCAAAAATTCATCTCTACGCAGACAGTCAAGGGCGGGGTATGGCAGAAGGCATCAAGGATGAGCTGCATAATCCAGAAACTGAGGTTTTAGGACTAATAAAACCAGGTGCCAAAACCGAAGACGTCCTTTCAAGTTGTGATCCTGTGTTAGAGAAGGACAACTACGTGGTGATTGTGAGTGGTACAAATGACATTGCTGCAAATGAAGGTGAGGAACGAACTAATTACGACCCTCAGAGGTAAGATTTCGAAACTACCTGACTCAAAAGTAATTGTAGTTAATGTGCCACCCAGGTATGACCTTATAGAAGACTCGTGTGTGAACAAAGGTGTACATGATGTAAATATAAAAATCAAGAGATTAAGTAAGAGTTTTAGAAATGTCTATGTAGTAGATACCGGTACTTTAGGTCTTGGCAGGCAAATGTTCACTAGGCATGGGTTACATCTGAATGGTAATGGAAAAGCAACTCTCTGTAGACAAATTGCTACAATTATCAACAGAGATTTGCAAACTAATATGCACTTAAGAAAACCCATACCACTAAATTGGCCTATACAGGGAAACTTGCCAGAAAACCCAGATCCTTAAATCAAGATCTATGTACAAAAATCTGGGTTCCAGGGACGTTCTCAACTCATGAGTCAAATGTTACCCAATTACAACAGTCAAGTTTTAGGAAGGAAGGGGGTCTGAGATTGCTCTTGGTAAACTGTCAGAGTGTAGTAAATAAATAAATAAAATTCAGTACATTGATGCAATCTTATGAGACTGGTGTGGTGAAAGGAGTAGAATCATGGTTGAGAGAAGGGGTGGGTAATAGAGAAGTATTTCCAGAAGGGTACACAGTCTGTCGTAGAGACCTAGGAGATAAAAAGGGTGGGGGGGGGTATTTATTCTGGTGAAGGAAACTTACTGTTCACATGAATGGTTTACCGATGAAAGGGATGAAATATTAGGGATAAAATTAGTTTGTGATAATATGAAGGAGGTGGGAATTATAGGAACATATAGGCCTGGAAGAGAGGGAATAGACATGGAAATATTTGAGAAAATAATAGATTATACTCATAAAAACAATAATAATGATATGGTAATAATTGGGGGAGATCTAAACTTGCCTGAGGTTGAATCGAATGGAGCTGCAAGTGAAGCCCATGAACAGAAACTGGCAAATAAGTTAATTTGGGAGGGAAGATTTACACAAGTAGTACAAGAACCGACTCGTCTCAACAACTTGCTAGATGTATTCTTGGTTAAACAATGGGCAATTGTTGATAAAACTGAGGTAATTGAAGGAATAGGTGACCATAAGGCTGTAATAATGGATGTAGGACTTGTACCAAAAATGCTTAATAAGAGGGTCACACAAGACAAGAAATTATACAGAGAAACTAAAGTTGATGAATCTGGGACTTACCTAAAATCACAATTCAGTTGTTGGATAAGTGAAGGGAGTAATGTGGATACACTTTGGGCTAAATTTAAAGGAATCATTTGGGAAGGAGAGAAGAGATTTGTACCTGTTAAGAAGGGTAAAATGACCTCAGACCCTGTTTATTATACAAGGGAAATAAGAAAATTAAAAAGAAAATGTAGAATAGTAAACAGGAAAATCAAAGAGGGTAGGGAGAATAGAGAAACTAGAAAACAGCTAATGAGGGAACTGAATAGAGTAAAAAAGGAAGCAAAAGAGAATTATATGAATGGCATTCTTCAAGAGGGTAATGACCACAAAGGGAAATAGAAAAAGCTGTATTCATATATTAGGAATCAAAAAGGAAAAGGAATCCAAATTCCTACAATGGTGGGAGAAGGGGGTGAACACTATTTAACAGATACTGAGAAAGCAAACCTCTTCAGTAGGGAATTCAGAGATTCAGTAGAAGATTGTCAGGACTTGGAAACCATAACAGAAGATAGAGAGGGAGAGACACATAGGGAAACAGGAAGCTTCTCATTCACAAATGAAGATATTTTCAGAGAAATCCAACTGCTTCAGCAAGGAAAAGCAGCAGGAAGTGATCAAATTACTGGGGAGGTATTAAAGACGATGGGGTGGTATATAGTGCCTTATTTAAAATTTCTCTTTGACTATGTCATAAATAATAGTGTAATACCAAAGGAATGGAAGGAATCTATAATAATCCAATTTATAAAGGAAAGGGTGATAAAAGGAAACCAGAGAACTACAGACCAATCAGCCTGATCAGTATAGTTTGTAAAATACTGGAGAGTTTAATAGCAGAGTACATCAGAGGGATATGTGATGATAAAAATTGGTTCATGAGGAGCCAGTATGGATTTAGAAAGAAATTTTCTTGTGAGGCACAACTGGTGGGATTTCAGCAGGACATATAAGATCAGTTGGATTCAGGAGGCCAGTTAGATTGTATAGCCATAGATCTTTCCAAAGCCTTTGATAGAGTGGAACATGGAATATTATTAAAGAAATTGGAGGGAATAGGATTGGACATAAGGGTTATACGTTGGATAAGAACATTTTTAAATTCAAGGGTTCAGAAAGTCAAAGTAGGAAATAATATATCACAGGAAGAGAAAGTTTGGAAGGGAATCACACGGAGTAGTATAATCTGTCCATTACTTTTCTTAATATACACAAATGATTTAGGGAACAATATAACATCAAAAATAAGATTGTATGCAGATGACATAATTGTTTATAGGGAAATAAATAACATTGAGGATTGTTCAGAATTACAAAGGGACCTTGAAAGTATCCAACAGTGGGTTGAAGAAAATAATATGAAGGTTAATGGAGGCAAATCAACTGTTACAACATTTACAAACAGGAGCTTTAAAACTGAATTTGAATATACTTTGGCTGAGGTAGTTATCCCAAAAGATGGCAAGTGCAAATACTTAGGTGTGAGATTTGAAAGTAATTTGCTCTGGAAGGGTCATGTTGATGACATTGTTGGGAAAGCATACAGATCGTTACATGTCATAATGAGGCTACTTAAAGGATGCAACAAAGAATTAAAGGAAAAAAGTTACTTAAGTATGGTTCGTCCATTATTGGAATATACAAACAGTGTTTGGGATCCTCACCAAGAACACCTAATAAAAGAAATAGATAGTGTGCAGAGGAAAGCAGCAAGATTTGTAACAGGGGATTTCAAGAGAAAGAGTAGTGTATCAGAAATGTTAGAGGAACTTGGGTGGGAAATCGGGAAACTTTAAGTAAGAGAAGGGAGAAAACTAGACTTATAGGATTATATAGAGCCTATACAGGAGAAGAAGCATGGGGAGAAATCTGTGAGAGGCTTCAGTTGGAAAATAATTATATTGGCAGAACTGACCACAAGTATAAAATTAGAAGGAATTTTAGCAGAAGCGACTGGGGTAAATTTTCATTCATTGGGAAGGACGTGAAGGAGTGGAACAGTTTACCAGGGGTAGTGTTTGATCCTTTTCCAAAATCTGTACAGGTATTCAAGAAGAGAATAAACAGCAACAGGGAAAATAAATGAAATGTTAGAGGGCATTCGATCAGTGCAGGCTATTGTAAATAAAAAATGTGTGTTAAAAAAAAATAATTCCATCCCCTGGTCCATGGAGTTTGGACAGCCAAAGTAGGGGACTGCCTGTAGGGGTGAAGTACAGTGGGGACTTTGAGGGCCGTGGGACCGCTACGGTAGCTGTGAAGGCCCTTCAGGAACTCTGAAAAGTGGTGGCAAAAGGGGGCTCTGGTTAAGACGCAGCAGGTCGTTATGCTACTTAGGTTCCAAAATGGGTTTTAAAAAAAGGAAATAAATGCAATGTAAATTTTAATCTTATACCAGTTGCATAGTATTATTTGAAGTAATTCCACATACTGTATATGAGTTGACTATGTTTGTAAGTATAGGAGATATTATAAGTAGAATTTTTTAAACAATATAAATTTATTAAGGATGATCTGTTTGTTTAATAGAAAAAAATGTTAGCATAAATTGTATATTATTGTATTCTAGAAAAAAAAATTGTTTTCTTCTCTTGTTAATTTAAAATTTAGTGCTTGACAATAACGTATTTTAGTGTACCATTTGCCACCGAGGTAGAACCTCATTTGCAAATAAAGAGATTTTGATTTGATTTGAACTACTCCGATTAAAACATCTACGGTACTCCAAGAGATGGCGAGCGCAGTAAAATTTCCAATTAGAATATATGAGGCCAACCAATCGTGTATCAGTTCTTTATATCTTTGGGATCAGAAAAGACTTAAACATGTAGATATAAAGTATAACTTTGTGATAGACCTGTGCGACACGAAATGTATTGTATGTATGTATTCCATCTGAAAATCAGAAGGTAGGTATATATTTTCAATCAATCAATCACTGCTGATCTGCATTTAGGGCAGT